>NW_006160147.1:7925671-7939587 GCF_000334495.1 Tupaia belangeri chinensis
CTGCAGCCTCTAGCATAGGCGGCCAGCCGCTCTGGCCACCAGGCCCCACCTCCTCAGAACCCCAGCTGATCAGCTAATTAGGCTGGGCTAATTGGGCCTGGGCAGCTGCAAGGAGCAGTTAGTGGCTGGCCGCACCAGTCAGCTTCCTCTTTAGCCAGCTCTGGCGTACCACAGCTGCACTCTGCCCTGGCCAGGAGGCAGTGACCTCTGGCAAAGACGGATGCCCACACCATCACTGCAGATGGAGAGTGGCCAGGCCTGGCCCTGAGAGGAGCCCTCTCGGCCCTCCTGGACAGGCAGGTTGTCAGCTCTGCTCTGCAGGAGGATCTCAGCGTGGTGCAGGTCAGCAGAGTGCTAGGATCATCAGGGCCTTGGCCAAGATGGGGGTGGCTGGAGAGGAAGATTTGGCAAGAGACAGAGAGACAAGGCTCTTGAGTGACTCAGAAATGATTTGCAGAACATCCTGAAAATCAAGAGAAGGAGGGAGAAGGGAGCCCACGTTGACAAGAGCTTCTTCACCATCTGTTTAGACTTGTGCTGTGCAACTGTCAAGGGTCAGATTCGGCCTGTCCTCTTAGAGTTCAGTGGGGTCACCCCAGTAGAGCTTAAACCTAGAAGAACCATTGAGTCACCTGGAAAGTTTACCACTCCAGCCCTCAACTGTGAAAATATTTAACTATAAGGAAAAGGTGAAACAGCAGTGTAATGAACACCAATATGACCCCCAAGTAAATTCAACAGTTGCTAACTCTTGGCTATATTAATTTCATACACACACACATTTCACTAAACTGTGTGCACACATGTGCAAACATTGTGATACATCACTTCTGAATCCTCTGTCTGCATCTCCTGAGAATAAAGTTACTTTATTATATATCCACAATATCATTGCCACACTCAAGAAAATGAGTATTACTCTAGCCGAGGTAATTTTTGAATGTAGATTCCTAGTCCCAGACCTATAAACTGGAATTTTAAGAACTAGGACCCAGTGGCCAGAAATCTCTATTTTTTTTTAAGAGAGCTTTTTTATATGGGGCACATGCACTCACCAGAGAGACAGAGAGACAGAAAGCAAGAAATCACACACACTCACACACACACACACCCCACCCCGCCGCCAGGGTGGTTGGCCACACTTCAGTTCCTTCTCCCCATTTTTCTCTTGGGATTTTGGCCATGTACACACACAAGCCCAGAGTGAGTTTTAAGCCACTGGATCTGCGACTTGAACCGGTCATGTGGGAGTCCAGAGATACAACCATTATGCCATCTGCTGGTCCCAGGAATCTCTATATTTTTCAAGTGCCTCTGGTGGTGGTAAGGTATCTAGGCCAGCACTGGTTTGGGAAGACAGGAGGACAAGACTGAGCAGGTCACAGCTGTTGTAGCAGTTGGGGGCACCAACTACGGAGAAAGTGCCTCTCTGTGCTCAGCAGAGCGACAAGCAGCCCCAGGCTGCAGGCCCCAAAGAGTTCCCAAAGGAAGAAGCAGTTCTGAGTGAAGCAGCTCAAGAGAGCAGACTCCAGAATCAGGTTACTCCAGAATCAAGGTTCTCCAGAATCCCACCACAAAGGCTTTTTTGTCCCAGAAAATAAGTCTCTTGTTAAATTTGCCCAGACAGGACTCGCCATTCCTGGGCACCTAGGGAAATCACACAAAGTCCACAGCCAGGAATCTGCCACCTGAGGTCCAGGTATTTTCCTCTCACTGCCCAGGAGAGACTGTTCAGAGCTCCCCTACCTCCCTTACCACCCAGGCTCTCAGCAAGAATAGAGACCTTTTGGGGGCAAGAAACATAACTAAGTTCTAAAGCAGCAAGCACTCCTGGATCTGAAAGCCCAGGAGCCCTGCCTTACCTTCTGACCCATGCAACCTTGGCTGCTCAAAACTAGTTCTCTGCTCCTCACCCTGGCAGATGGCACAATTAAGCTCCCTAATCCCCTTCCCTTCCCCCTGCCCTCGGTAGATGGCTAAAGCAGCCTGAGGCAGAAGAACAATATCACCTCTTCAAGTTGCCCTAACACTACACAACTCTAGGAGATGCTATTTACATACAGTAAACTATAAAGGATATCTCAGGGTTGGGCAAAACGAAGGCCCTGATTCGATTCCACTTCACAAGAGGACTCAGAGTAGGTATGGGCTCTGAAATCAAAGGGCCATTTGTGTGTGGTTCCAAGGGTACAGGAGAAAGGAAGAACCCTAAAGGTGGGTCTTACTGTCACAGCTGGAAGGAAGCTTTAAGGCCATGTGGTTCAACTCTGTCTTTACAGATTAGGAAAATGAGTCTAAAGATGAGTAGAACACAACAAATCTTAGTCCAAACTTCTAACTCACACACCCACCCACCCATCCATTTATCTATTCATTAGACAAGTGTTTATTGAGCATTTCCACATGCAACCAGGCACAGGACCTGGTAGCCTTCTTCCAGTGTCTCCAGTTAGTCTGCCTCACACTTCACATACCGTGCTGGTCCAACTGCCCCATTCTGCCTGCTGTTCTGCACCTCCATGCTTTTTCTCATGTTTCCTCCCCACCCCATTTCCACCTCTTTTTTTCACTAGGCTAACTCATTCATTCCTTAAAACTGAGATCAGGGTGTTCTTAAGTCAAGGCAGCATGAATGATGTGGTCTCTCAGCAATCCAAGGAAATACAACTTAGGGAAAAGGTGTCCTTTTTTTCTAGCCTTTTCTCTGCTTGGGGGAAATTTTATAATAATTATCATCTGAACTTGTGCAGTGGCTCCGAGGTGAATGGCAACAGCTAGAGTTCGGCAGTATATAACCTGCCCAACCACAGCAAAAGCCCTTTCTTACGGGCCAGCAAGTGGTACAGTGTTTAAGGCACTGGCTCTCACATTGCTAGTCGCAGTTCGAGTCTTGAAAGTCATGCCAGGCATGTGTGTGTGTCTGCCGAAAATACCAGGAAGGAAATGAAGAAGAAGGGATTGTAGCAAGGCCATCCTCCCGGGGGTTGATGGGGGGCGGGGGGTATGATTTCTCACTTTCCCTCTCACTGTCTCTCACTTTCCCTTCTCTCTTCCTGACAAGCTCACACACCCTATGGCAAAAGCCTTAAAAATAAATAAATAAATAAGCCCTGTCTTAAGTGTTCATTTCCTATGGTCTCAGAATATACCATTCTTATCTGCATGTTTCTGTCTCTCCCACTGGATGCTAACCTAGACCAATTCTAACCCCAGTGCCTAACAGAGAGAAATTTCATCAGTTCAACAAGCATTCATTGAATGCCTGTTAGCATTTTTCAATCAAATGCTAACTGCTTACCTGACTATGCTCTTCACTAGTCTACAGGCTCTTTGAAAATATGAACAATTACCCTTTTATTTCCAGTGTCTAAGATGCAGTAAGTGCTCAACAAATCTTGACTAACGGGCTAAACAAAAAAAATGGATGGATAGAGTAAGCTCTGAGACCGATGAACTCAGCTCCAGGTGCAGCTGTGGAAACAGGAAGCTTGCACACAGGAAACAGCAAGTATTCTAGCGCAGATTTTAGAAGTCCTTACTAAAGCTTTGCTGCTATTGGGGCTTCATTCCAGAATACCCAGATGTCAGGAGAGAAGACAGCTCAGATGTTTCCTCACTTAGATTTTCTCTCCTCTATGTGCTACTAGGTGTTCTCCCTAATGGTATTTAAATAATAATAACAGTATCTATCACATATGGTTTTAGTAGATGTCAGAACACTTTTACATGAGATTAACTCATGTGCTCTTCTAGGCAACTCTATAAGTCAGATACTTATAGTGGTAAACCCATTTATTCAGATGAAGAAACTGGGTATATAGAAATTAAATGACTTGTCACCCAAGAAACTGAGATTCTAACATGAGCAATCAGTCTCCAGCATCCACATCTAGCTTAACTGTTGCTCTGATGGCCTGATCTCCAGAGAACCTCCTTCAAACCAAGAAGTCTATAATTTAGAAACCTATCTTGTGTTCCCATTGGCTTCTATCTGCTCTGTCTTCAGAAAGCCTGCCCCAAAGCTACTGAGTTCATCTTTCTTACTTGAAAATCCTACTGAATGAGTGAGGGGGTGCTCCGTACCCTTGTCCTCTGATAATTGGTTCAGAGGAGTCTTTTCTCACTCACTGTGATTGAGCTCATCTTTCAGGATATCTCCAACTGGCATTCCGGTGTGCCGCACTGCACCATGCTAAAAGTAAAATGAGTTGACACTAGAGTGTTCTCTCTTTAATGAGTTTTCCAAGCCTAGAAATCTCCCCACAGCCAAAACAGAGTCTCTGGGACTTGTTCCCAAATTACAGAAATAGGAAATAGCACCCGCTTCATTCCTGAGTCTGTGCTGGAATTTTTTCCTTCCCACATGGTATATGAAGGAAAGAACACACTGGCATGTCAAATTGGCAATGCCATCAATACAGCTCATCAGGCAACCACAATGACAGTGGAAACTATCACCCAAATCTTTCCTCATCTTCCCTTTCATTTTGCCACTATAGTGTTCTCTAGCTAACCAGGACTAAGTTTCGTCTTTCCATGTCTTTTCAGAGGAGCCTTTTCTGAAGTTTTCCTGGTGAAGCAAAGGATGACTGGGAAGCTCTTTGCCCTGAAGTGTATTAAGAAGTCACCTGCCTTCCGAGACAGCAGTCTGGAGAATGAGATTGCTGTGTTGAAAAAGTGAGTGTGTCTTGGGGTTGGCCAGGTACGAGTGTGGGCTCACAACATTTCCTTCACAAATTACCTTCAAGAGAGACTGGGATAGAATTTCTATGCCCAGAGTCATTGCTCCTTTAGACTGAGTTGACAGGTCAGTTTGGTCAATCAGCTGAATTTAACTGGACAGCTGGTTGGACTGATTTAGGAGATGGGGGATGGATAGCAAACTGACCAGTAGGGATAAGGCTGATTTGTGCACATAGGCCAGAGAGTCATAAGCTCCAAGGAACAAAAATCAATTGAGGGCTAATATCAGAAAGAGTCGATCATTTTGGAGACAGCAGAAGATTTGGAAAATAACCTCGATGTGCAACAAAGCAAACATAAACTCAACATCTCAGTCATCATGACAGAGACTACACTAACGAATCATTAAATATTTACAATGAGACTAAGAAGAAACCCTTGTGGAACTCCTGTGGTGTACCAAAAGTGTGTTAGGCACAGGAACTCAGGATCAGGACCTTAGGTGAGGCAGGCAAAGTTCCTTGCCCTCAGAAGCTCATGTTTTCCAGGTGGAGACAGGTGCCCATGACACACTCTAATTCCATTGGACATGAGTCACACTAGCAGAAAGCAGAGTTCAGAGGCGGTAGAGATTAATTTTTTCTATGTTTTTATGAGTGTGGTTATTAGGCTCTTTTTCAAAGACAAGAGACCTGACAGACAATTAGAATGATGCGGGGGCAAGAAGGGCAGTATAGAAAGGGAATTCATGTCAAGAGTAGCATATACTTAATATAGGATCATGGGAGTGCTAGAGATTTTAGGGGAAGAGTGAGTTTCAGAAGCCCCTGAAATTAGACTGAATAGTATTAAGGGACAGGAGATGAAATTAAAATGGTGAAGTGAGTGGACCAGTAGATGGTGTAACAGTTATGTTGCTGGACTCCCACATGGCCAACCACGATTTGAGTCACAGATTCAGTGACTTCAAACTCACACCCAGCATGCAGGTGTGCACACTCGAAATCCTCAGAGGAGAGTGGAGGAGATGGAATTGCAGCCTGGCCATCCCCCCTGGGGGGTGATTCTCATATTCTGTCTCTGTCTCTCTCTATCTCTCTCTGTCTCTCCAGCAAGCAAACATGCCCTATAGCAAAAAAAAAAAAAAAAACCTCTCCCTAAAAAAATAAACAAATAAAAATGGTGAGGTGAGATATGGTTAAAAAGGATCTTAGATGCTATGAAAAGGAATGTTGGCTTTATTGTATAGGCAGAGAAAAGTCATCAAAGGGTTTTAAGTAAGGAGTCAAATGATCAAATTAATATTTTAGATTCATCCCTCCTAAGCTTGGTAGAGGATGGATTGAAGGATGCCAGCCTAGTGGATAGAAAGCCATTTTTAAGACTTTCACAATAACTTAGAATGGTCTGAGGATACAAGCAAAGAGGTGGAAGGACTGTGTAGAAACAAGGAAACTATACCCAAGAGGTATTTCAAAGAGAGAAGTGATTGGGCTTGGAGTCGATTGATAAGAATATAGAAGAGGAAAATATTACAAATCACTCTGAGATTGACCCCATTACATGTACAGTAATAGTACTGTTTGGGATCGAAAACAAAAAGGATATGTAGGCTCAGTAGAAATATAAAGAAATTGATTGGAATACATTGAATATAGATATCCACCCATCTTTACACTTAGGTATCTGCTAGGATGCTAGGGATCTAGGTTGGGGCTTAAGGGAGATAAGAGCAGAGAGATGGAAAACTCATTGAGAACAAGGACCATTGCAGTCTTTTTTTATCATTGGATTGTATCAACAATAGACCCTCAGTAAACATTTGTTCTGTGAGTGAATAGTCAGTGTCAGTATTATCAGCTTATGCATATAGTTGAATCCATCATGCAAACATTGCAACAGGTTGGTGTTCTTTAAATACCTTAAATTGGGTTGCTACTATTACTTATGCATTATTTCTCAGGCCTGGTACTAAGCATTTTTCATGCATTACCTGTTTAATCCTAATATAACCCTATGAGAGAGATATACTTCCTAGATAAGGAAAATGAGGCTTAAATTTGAGTGAGCCAATTATGAAGTTACCCAGTTAGTAAGCACCTGAGCCAGATCTGAACTTGGGCCCAACCAATTGAGGGTCTAAGTTTTTAACCACTGTGCTGTACAGCCATCAGTAAACTTTACAGAGACTTTCTTCCTCTATAAGCATGGCTGCCCAGCAAGCCAGAGCCCTCAACTAATATGATGATTCTTTTTGCCTTTGTTTCTGGCTAATCCCACATAAGGGTAATTTAGTGCAAAGTTTCTCGACCACAGCACTATTGGCATTTGGACTAACACAAAGCTTTGATGTTTTGGAGGCTATCTTATGCATTGTTGGATGTTTGGCAGAATTCCTACCTCTACCATTAGATGCCAGTTGTACCTCTTCCTACCTCAGTCTTGACAATCTAAAATGTCTCTAAGTACTACCAAGAGTTCCCTGCGAGACAAAATAGCCCCTGGTTGAAAATCACAGATCTAAGGTACTCAAAAGAACTGGCCCCCAAAATAAATATTTCTCACTAGACTGAGGAACAGTAATTTCTCAGCACTTTCCCCAGGAGTTTCAGGTACCCTCAACCTCTCCTGCTGTGGTACACTTTCTTCATGCAATGTTTTTAAAGGAAATTGACATATCCATTTTGTAGAATAACCTAGTGTTGGGTAGCCTCCCTCAGTTCTTTTAACTTTCTCTTTCAGTAAAATTTAAAGAGATTCCTGGAGTAACAATGAGAGGTTGGTTTGTTCCCTGAAGGCAAGATGATTAATTATTCACTGAGTATGGATTGAACACCACCCTAGGGATCTCTTGTCTGGGATTGCTTTGTGATTGTCTACTTATTATGAAGCCTTCATAAAGACCCAGTCTTTCTAGACATTGTCATCAGAAGTCTCCAACAGGAACTTTGGGGCTGCATCTGTATCCTCTGTCTGAACAGTCTGAACCACGTACCTTTCACCCTGACACTTACTCTTCCCCAGAATCAAGCATGAAAACATCGTGACCCTGGAGGACATCTACGAGAGCACCACTCACTACTACCTGGTCATGCAGCTGTAAGTGAAAGGTGACCCACTTCCTCTGCAGAGGTCTGGTGGAGACTGGGGGGCCTAGAGGAGATGGGCCAGTTGTGAGAGAAGATGGTCATTAAAAGACAAAATCAATAATTAGTTCAAGAGGTTGAAAATGCCAAGAGTCCTTTAGGCTCAATTTGCCTCTGGTTGTGGGCATATTCTGTGTGGGCTGAAGGGGAAAACCTAAGACTGATTATTGAACTGGTAATGCACCAAGACAATCTACCTTTGCTAAAATATTTCCTACCCATTGATAAATAGCTGCTACCCAACCCATCATGCTCCTCTACTGTCCCTCCCCTCTTCTGGAACTTTCTGAACTTCTCCACAACCCCGCAACTGAAGGGACACTCTGGGCATAGCTGGGAATTGCCAGAACCCTTCTTCAGCACCATAGCTTGAGTTCATTTTGCCCAGTCCATGCCCAACACACTGGACAGTGAATATTTCAACATCTCTTCAATTAAAACAACTATAGGAGTAGAAGTCAGAGGTAGATAGACTTCAGTTCAATATAAAGACTTTCTCAGGAAAGAGCTACCAAAAGTTTGAAATGGCATGTAGTGGGACCAGCAGTTGGCATAATGGCTATGTCACTGGACTCCCATGTAGTCAACCGTGGTTCAAGTCCTGGACCTGGTGGCTTAAACTCATACCAGGCACGTGTGTGTGAATGTCCAGTTTCCCAAGAGGAGAATGGAGGAGAAGGGATTGCGTTGGGGCCATCCCCCTGGGGGTTGATTTCTCGCTTTCTGTCTCTCTCTCTCTCTCTGTCTTTCTGGTGAGCACACACACCTTATAGTAAAAACCTTTCCCCCCCCAAAAAAAATGGCATGTAGTTGTGGGTGCCCATCTGTGGGACAGAAAGTGTACTTTAATAGAAAAATCTCTGTCATTGTCATATCCAGTATGGTTCTGCTGGATAGAGACTACCGTAGAAGTCAGCTGGTGTTCCTAAGGATTCAAGGACACTCCTGTGTGTAAACTACACACACATCCCCTACATATACACACACGCTTTTACCCACACATACCACTCTATGATATCAGCGTGCCTGGATGGAATGTAGTTTTTGACTAAGGGGCTGATTCCTCAGAAACTTTAATGCACAAACTCAGGCTTAAGCAGATGATTCACTCCTGGGCTCCCCCAAGGCCCACTAAAGAGAGGTAGCCAGCAGTCAAGGTAATGAGATGGGGAAGGCCCAGAGGGGCCCCCACCCAGAGCAGGGACCAGGTGGCCTCATTAGGAGAACAGGATCTATATGCACAGGATCTGCATATAGTCATTAAGCAGGCTAAGAGGAGCCAGGGAAGTAGCCAGTTTAGATATCATTGCAGAGCCACCAAGTCCCATAAGAGTACCAACTGTAGGACCCACACTGCTCAGAGTCAGGAGTTCATAGTTGTGTACAAAGGGCACCTTTCTGGTGGGCTTCTGGCTTTTCTGGCAGGGCCCAGAGCCTAAAGACAGAAACGAAAGCAGCAAGGTAATGTGAATTTTGATTGGAGAAATTCTATTCCCTCATCACTACATGGTGTTGTCAGATGTGCACAGTTGTGTCAAACATCATGGAACAATGGGAACAGGGTCAGGATGGCGAGAGGACTGAAAATCCTGACTCGAGGTTGGAATAGCCTGGGGATGCTTAGCCTGGAGAAGAGAGGGCCTTAGGAGAGCATTTCACTGTCTTTCCCACTTGAAAAGATTCATGTGAGAGGATGTTGTTCTTGCTCCATTTGGTCTCGATGGTAGAACCAGTATCTGCTGTAGAAATTATAAGGTATCAGAGGTCAACACAATATATAAAAATATTAAGAAAATGCCAGAAGACAAAACAATCTTTCTTAGGTGGTACTGAGTTCTCTGACACTTAGGTGTGCCAATGCTGACTAGAAAACTTCTAGGTAAAAATAAGATAGATGATATTTAAGAGATAAAGGGCAGACTTGATCTGTAGGCTCCCTTGAGTCCTGTGATACTATATCATTCAAATCCTAAAATGCCCCTGCAATCCTACTCCTAATCCCAGTTTTAGGTAGCCTAATTTTCCAAATGAAAAAAGAAATCCCGAGATGAACATAGTTAGGTACATTTTCACACCTTTTTTTTTTCTGCTTTGTCCAATTGCAGCATTACCTTTGTCTTTTATCATGGTTTCCCGTGTCTTAGGCCACCAAAAAAGATTATTACGAAATGTGTCCACACTAAGGGATTATTAACTTCCTGCAAAACTTCGACCAGTGCATTGCATTTTGAAAGTTATTTCCAGAGAGAGGTCAATGTTGTCCTTAGGAAAAGACTCTCTAGTTATGTTGTTCTAGATCCTGTGAGGAGGTGCTCTGAGGTTGGAGAAGCCCTCTCTCCTTCCCTCAAATGATGGGTACCTGTCCAATTCACTATAGATGTGTCCCTCATAACTATAGAGTAAACATTTTCATTCTTTTGACCTGAAATAAGAACTGGATTTCTATTCTTGTCCCTGTGCCCACAGTGTTTCTGGTGGGGAGCTCTTTGACCGGATCCTGGAGCGGGGTGTCTACACAGAGAAGGATGCCAGTCTGGTGATCCAGCAGGTCTTGTCAGCAGTGAAATACCTCCATGAGAATGGCATCGTCCACAGAGACTTGAAGGTGCCAAGGCAGACTCTTTGGTGGGAAACAATGCAATAGCCCTGTGAAAGCTGCATGGGTCATGAAAAGTCTAAACTTTTTAAAGTGTGAGGGTTGCCCTAGTGATTATGAGGCCCCTTCTTTTTTTTTTTTTTTTTTTTTGGAGAGGTTTTTGCTATAGGGCGCGTGCGTTCGCCAGACAAAGACAGACAGAGAGACACACAGACAGAAAGCAGGAAATCACCCCCCAGGGGGGATGGCCACGCTGCAATCCCTTCTCCTCTGTTCTCCTCTCGGGATCTTGGGCATGCACACACACATGCCTGGTGTGAGTTTAAGCCACCAGGTTCAGGACTCGAACTGCAGTCAACTATGTGGGAGTCCAACGACATAGCCATTATGCTAACTGCTGGTCCCTATCAGGCCCCTTCTGCCTTCATATTTCATAAACAAATCTTGGATGTTGGAACAATCATTATTAATTTGCCCCTCAGTCTTTTCCTCAACTTTTTGCTATACCTCACCCTATTAGGATATCAAAATAATCCACACATTTCCTAAACCCAACCACAGGCAAAATCAAGTCCAGTGAAATACTTAATAAGAGTCTACATTGCTCTAAGGATTATACCAACTTTGGAGAGATCAGAGACAATCAACTAAGGGTTGATACCCGAAACAAAACAAAACAAACAACAGTTCTAGGGTGTTGGGGGTAAAGGGATAAAGAGGTTAGTACATAAATGGCTACAAGTCTGCATAGTTGGGGCCATAAGCAGAGCAGAGGAGATCAGGAGTGAGGATAAAGAAATAGGTAGGAGGAAGAAAGAAAGCATCTGGGAAGATGAGCTTGGCCTTGAGGTCAGGAATCCAGAGCTCAGCTTCTTAAGAAATTACATATCAAGGGGAAGGAAAGAGAGAAGTGTTTCTGGTGATTATATCTTACACTACATGTTTTTCTTCTCTCCCAGCCTGAAAACCTGCTGTACCTCACGCCTGAAGAGAATTCTAAGATCATGATCACAGACTTTGGTCTATCCAAAATGGAACAAAGTGGTGTCATGTCTACTGCTTGTGGGACCCCAGGTTATGTGGGTGAGTCTGCAAGCAGGAGGTTGACCAGTTGGCCAGGTTCAGCCATATGAATGCTATTCATAGAGAGGCATAATTATAAGCAGATGGGGCTCAACACTAGGGGCTAGCCATAGAGCATGCCGTGGGAGGCCAACCAATTCATCTATCTCTGGAACGACCCCTACTGTTCCCAAAACCTACAACTCCTGAGCCCTTCCAACAAGCCCTGCCTAGACTTTGGCTCTTGATCTTACAAAGAGATGTCCTGCCTTTGTCTTTCCGATTGGACCAGGTAAACTCCTATAATGAGCTGAGGGGTTGAGCACTAGCCCTCTCTACCTTCTCCCACTCTGGAGGAGACCCCAGTTCCCCAGATGCTGGGATCTTAGAAGCATAGGATATGTCATTTGGGCCTCAGGAACCCAGATATGAGTCCCTAAATGTATACCAAAGAAGCACTCTGGGGAACTAGCAGATGCAGGGCCTACTAATATGAATAGCCCTCTATAGGGTTCCAGAGTCCCAAGAAAGGTAAAAAGAGCAGGCAACTTACCTATTGAGAGTATTCCTAAAATTCACATGGAAGAAAGCTGAAACTCAGAACATACATGCCTGCCGCTTTCCTCTAAATCAATCATTACATGTTTCAGGTTAGGGATTGGGAAACAGAGCTCTGATTCAAGTGAAGGAATCTATTCTCTCCCAAAATGGGGGTGGGGGGGGGTGGGGGGCATGTCACTCACCAGTAGGTTTTTTTGTCCCACTGGGTAGATAGACCTGGTATCTGGGATGAATACAGAAGGCAACTCTGTACTGTTCCAGGGCTCCCAATCAGGAAGACATGGGTCATGCCCTCATAATGCACTCATCTGATGGGGCCTGCCCTTGGGAAGTACCCAGGGTCTGATGGGAGAGTTACTCCTGCTCTCTGAGAACTCCTAACCTAATAGGGAAGGCTCAGACTGTGCCTTTTGGGAGCTCCCAGTCTAGTCAGAGAGGCAGTCTTTATTGTGGAAGGCTCCTCAGTCTGAAGAAAAAGGCGTAGCCCATGTCCCAGGGATGCTCTATCTTAAAGAAATGCAAGCCCTGCCTTCTGAGCATGCTCAGTATGATGGGGGTGACCTGGCCCTGGAAATCCCCAGTCTGAGAGGGACACTGTAAACCCTGTCATGGGGCACTCCTGGTCTGATGAAGAAGTCACACTCTCACAGGTAAAGTTAATCTTCCTGGCAGAGTCAGCCCCTGCCCTTGGGGCATCTTCAGTCTCAGGGAAGCACCACCATCCATGGGCTTTCCAAGCCCCCCTCTCTATACCTCTTCCTGACCTTCAGCCTCTACCCTATAGACTCTTTTCTTACCCCAGCCTGACCCTGCCTCTGGTTTGCTGCAGCTCCGGAAGTGCTGGCCCAGAAACCCTACAGCAAGGCTGTGGATTGCTGGTCCATTGGCGTCATCACCTACATACTGTGAGTAAAGCTGGTGCTAGCCCCTCAGACCCTGAGCCACCTTGGAGGCAGCTCCCCTCTCCCTTTCCTTTCCCCGTCTTAGCTCCTCCTCCAAAGCATGTGCATGTGCACATGCATACTTACTAATGCATGCAGCCCTAAAGTTCCTCTATCCTGATCACCTCCAAGTTGTAAAAACAGCATGAGCCTCCCATTCAGCCACCCTCCCTCTACACTCCTCCCACTTACTATGCTGAACCCTACTCTGGAATGAGCCATGAAAAAGAGAGGTCAAGGCAGGCTTGGAAGCTAGGGGGACCCAATAGTCCTGCTTCTCAGCTTTCTCTCCTGATATCAGCCCAATGCTATGGCCTAAATGAAGTGAACCAGTCCTCTCCTTTCCACACATCTCAGCTCCTCCCTTTCCTAACCGGCTCATCTCTTCTTCCCTGCATCCCTCTTTACCTACAGCAAACTTGGCTCTTTGAAAAATAACCTGCTATTAGACATTTAACCCTAGTGTAGATTCAGTTCTCTATTTTCTCAGTCTGTGTTGAAAAATTACGCTCACTCATTCATTTACTCAGCAAATATTCATTGCTTCACACCAGTCCCTGAGCTAAGTGATAAAAAACAGAGCAGTGAACAAAACGGTCTAAATCCTCAGGGCACTTACATTCAAGTGAACATCCTACCATCCTTCTTAAAGATCCTTTACCCAGCATCCTAGAGTTAGGGGAAGTATAGGGAGAGCTGGTGAGGGTTTGGGGAGAGTAAAGTGCCAAGGGGTCTGCTCCAAGCCTTAGTTCCTGTGCAACACTTTACGGGGCCCATGCCCTTCCTGAATCAGAGGTTGATCCATGCCCAGGTCATGCCATGGGTCTGAGACTTGGAAGGTAAGGTGGTAAAGACAGGCTTGCCTGAAGCAGGTGGAGTTCTTCAGCAGGGAGCCTCCTTTCTGTGCCCCTGCAGGCTGTCGGGATA
>NW_006160147.1:7939736-7956119 GCF_000334495.1 Tupaia belangeri chinensis
CAGCAGGAAGCCTCCTTTCTGTGCCCCTGCAGGCTGTGTGGATATCCCCCTTTCTATGAAGAAACAGAGTCTAAGCTTTTTGAGAAGATCAAAGAGGGCTATTACGAGTTTGAGTCTCCGTTCTGGGACGACATTTCTGAGTCAGGTAAGGCCAGTGGGTAGGAGGGCCAAGATAGCAGGTTCCAGGCAGAGGCTGCCGAAAGAAAAGAGTTTAACAAAGGTTGGCAGCCTAGGCTCCTCTAGTCCCCAGAGATCTCACACACAGGCTGCCGAGGGGAGTAGAGAAATCTTCACCTGGCTCTAAGGCCAGATAAATTCTTGCATCTAAGTTTCACATTTTTGTTTTCCTAGAGGCAAAACCACAGTCTGCCTTGGGAAAGGGGTTGGAGTACAGATTAAATGAGAGGCCAGAAGGGCAGAATCAGGTGGAAGAGAGTGTTCTGAGCAGGAGTGGTGGCAACACCCAGGGATTAGCTTCCAAAACAGAGCATGCAATGTCTGTGTGTGAAAGCCGTTGTTCTTCGCATGTCCATTGGGCCCAGTAAGTGGAGAATTGGGGATGGAACAAGCCAGACACATGTGTGCCCATGTTATTGGTGCAAACACATGCCCATGTGGTGTGCAGGCATGTGGGCACCTTGTGACTAGTAGTGTTTCTACAGTGCTGTGTGGGCGAGGCTGCTTAGAGCCTCCCTTTGGTGGTTTATGGTGGGTTGATGTTAGGAGGTTTGGAATTTTTTTCTCTCTCTCTCTTTGAAGACTTAAAATTGCCTCTTTGGAAGATTAGCTAACGATGCATTTGCTGCCACCCACCAGCCCGGAAGTGAATTTCCATCAGTCATGAAATCTGGTCTTTGATTCTTATGTCTTTGATTGCTCCCCTTAGCCAAAGATTTTATCTGTCATTTGCTGGAGAAGGACCCAAATGAGCGGTATACCTGTGAGAAGGCCTTGCGGCACCCCTGGTGAGTGAGAAATGGAGTGTCCCTAGACCCTTGTCTTGGGGTTCCCCAAATCATGCTGACTCATTCACAGTGCATCCCCCTAGAATCTGTCTGCCCAGAGCCATTTACTGTGGAAACATGCAAGGAGCACACTCTTGTTGGTCAGGTCCAGGTAGACACACAAATAGCATGTAATCAAGCCGGTCTTGACCTGAGGGTGGGAGCTGAGCGCCCAATTTAAGACTCAGATGCAGCAGAACACTATCGTTCAGCACTGGGTGTCAGTTCCTACAGGGGGCAGTTTTCAGTACTAGTTACTTCCAAAACACCAAGAACAGGCAAGGCTGTCCCGTTCTTTGTGATTCATTATACTCTGGGATCAAAAACCTGTTCCATGTGAAGTAATTTAAGAACAACCACAAAGTAATCCCTGCTCAAGAACTTATAGTTGTTCTCCACTTCCCACTAGATTCCTTGTTTTTCCAGATTTTCCCCAATTTGACCTGACCCTTTATCTCCAGTTTCATTTCCCAAGATGCCCAACATACCTTCTCTGTCTGCAGAGGTCTGCAAGCCACACTTTTCTTCCTGCCCTTCCCACACCATGTGTCAAGCTCTATTCTAACCACACCTTAGACTATGCCATTTTCACCACCTACAATGTCCCACCTCTTGCCCTATGGGTAGCATCCTTCAGGATCTAGCTTGGTCTCTGCCCTTCCCTGAAGCCCCTGACTCCTACAGTCCATGCAGAACTCCCCGCTCTCTCCCCTAATTATGCAGCTCACCATGAATTACTGTAGTCCACACTTGCACTGTAAGCTCTCAGGGGTCTCTCACTCCTCTGAGTTCCTTAGTACAGTATAGTACACATGATGGCAAGTGTCAGAACAACACTTCGAAACCAGAGAATAAAAGGCCAAGGGGACAGGACAAGAGCAGCCTGTATCAAGTGGCCTCCTTCAGGAAGGCTTCCAGGAGAAAGTGGGTTCTGACCGAGGTTTTGAGCATGTTTTTCAATTGCTAAGGCCAGGATTCAAACCTCAGTCAGTCATGTGGAATCCAACTCCCTTATCCACCGGGCCACAGGGCCAACCCTGAACTCTTGCTACAGTGCAAAAGCAGCCACAGACCATACCTCAATGAAGGGGCATGGTGCATTCCAATAAAACTGAATTCACAAAAATAGGCAAGGGGTAGATTTGGTCTACATTTGGCCATTGCCTGCCAACCCTGCTTCAAAGCAAGCTTTTGGTCTTGCTGAAGCATAAACCCACTCTGATCTGACCATGGGGAGTCCTAGTTCTAGCCTGTTTCTACTATGGGCCACCCTTCTCCTGGGGCACTCACAGTCCTAGTCCGTGCCCTGGCTAAGTGTCCACTCAGTAGCCAGATGTCCCTCTTGCATCCACAGGATTGATGGAAACACAGCCCTGCACAGGGACATCTACCCATCAGTCAGCCTCCAGATCCAGAAGAACTTTGCCAAGAGCAAGTGGCGGGTAGGCAGAGCTCTCTTAGGGCTGGCAGGCTGCTCTGGGCCCCGGGAGGCTGCACTGGGGCCTGGACTGACCCAGGGCTTCCCTTGGGGGCATCCCAGCAGACACTGGAGTTCTCCGTTCCCTCTCTGAAAGGAGAAGTGGGCACGTTGTTTTTGAGAGGCTGTGGGGCCAAGGGAGAACGAGAGCCCATGGCCCTCCAAGGAGGCCGAGGCCAGAGGCTACCCTGTGTCTCCCCAGCAAGCCTTCAACGCGGCTGCCGTGGTGCACCACATGAGGAAGCTGCACATGAACCTGCACAGCCCAGTCATCCGCCCAGAGCTGGAGAACAGACCGCCAGTTTCGCCAGTCCTGGAGACCCTTAGACCCAACTCCCCTGAGATCACCATCACCGAGGCTCCAGCCCTAGATCAGAGCGTGGTCCCCACTGCATTGACCCGGCTACCCTGCCAGCACATCCCCCAGCCCACGGCACCTGGTGGCAGGTCCCTTAACTGCCTGGTCAACGGCTCCCTCCGCATCAGCAGTAGCCTGGTACCCATGCACCAGGGGCCCCTGGCCACTGGGCCCTGTGGCTGCTGCTCCAGCTGCCTGAGCATTGGGAACAAAGGGAAGTCCGCCTACTGCTCTGAGCCCACACTCCTCAAAAAGGCCAACAAAAAACAGTACGTATTTCTAGCAGGAGACAGAGCCTTAGCGCTGTTCAGCCTGGTCTGAAAAAAACTGACAAAGAGGCCTCCCCCATTCCCAGCAGTTCTGTAGGGTGGGATGAGCTCTGGATCAGGGGTCAGGGGAAATGCTTCCAGCCCATCGCTAGCTGTGGGACATTGACAAGTCAGTGAATGTCTGCTGTGCCCATCTGTAAAACGGACTGGGTGCTATCTACCTGTTCAAATTGCCTCACGGAGGTAAAAATTTCGGGAAGCAACAGAGATTATAAACGCTCACAAAAAGCTGCCATAGTTGAGCGGTAAGCATTAGTGTCCCAGAGTTTCTGGGGCCTCTGGGTCTCTGAGGAGGGAGAGGTGGCCTGGGAGCTGGGTCGCCCTATTTGCCGTCTCTGCAGGGACTCGTGCTCTCTGAACCCCATGAAGGTAGAGCCCAGCAGACGCCACAGACCCAGAGACCTACCCCAGCTCCTCTACCCTTCTCAAATACTTCAAAGGCTATTGTCCATTTCCTTTCCAGAAACTTCAAGTCAGAGGTCATGGTGCCAGTTAAAGCGAGTGGCAGCTCCCACTGCCGGGCAGGGCAGACTGGAGTCTGTCTCATTATGTGATCCCTGGAGCCTGTGTCTGTGTCACTGTAACTTCCAGGTAAGGGGACCATAGGCTGGAGGGCAAGGGTGAGAGGCTCAAGGGGCGCTCCCATTCCAGAAGGAAAGTCCCATCCTAGAATCTAAATGATGAGGCCTGTGGGGACTGGAGGTAGCAGCCTCCCCCCCAACCCTGAACCCCTCTGCCTTGCAGGAGAGATGTTCCACTCTTCTTTGTCCTTCCAAACCTGGCGTCTTCCCGGCAGAAGGAGGAAGAGAGAGCAGGCAGAGCAGAATTCAGCAGAAGCACTAGCCTGCTGCTGCCCAGGGCAGGCCCTCGCAGGAGGCCCAGGAGGGAGCCCGGAGGCACGGAGGCCTTGTTGACACCGTGAGCAGGAGGAGTGGCATCCACGGCTCCCAGGTCTCCTTGACCTGCCTGCTCCGTGCCCCCACACCCTATGTGCGTGGCTCTGCGCAGTGTACCTAGATAGCGCTCGCCTGGGTCTGTGTTGTACATTGTGAAAAGCTTAACGGGCTGGCTAGGCTGTGCCAGCTTTTCCGAGCAAAGCCATATGGAGCATCCACCAGACCCCGCTCTGCACACACACACTCCCACGTCTCAGGCCTCTGTCCTCAAGGCCAGGATGGGCTCTCTAATGTAGAGGCTTGCCCATCTGCATGACTGACAGGCGCTGCTGGGGTCTGCCTGTGAGTGCACCAAACTTTAATCCATGCACAGAGACCCCGGTGCACTTCAGCTCTCTCCTTTCCCACCTCAGTCTAAACAGTCACCAAGGTAGAAGAGACAGAAGCCCAAGACTGGAGGGAGGGCCAGAAGCCATCTTGCCACTTGCCTTCCACACACACCCAATGAAGGAAACAGAAGTGACTATTTTAATTTCAGCAAGGAATTCGGATGCTGCCACTGTACCCCTTTCTCTCTCTGCAAGGCAGGCACGTTCTTGTTTTCCCCCAGGTTTCTTGCTCCCAACCCTCTCCAGCTTTATGCTTGGTGTTGTGCTCAATAAAATGGACATATTTTTCTCTATGAAGCTTCATTTGGTTCTTTCGGAGTCACAAGCAGCTCAGGGACCATTTGGGAGGGAAGCCTGGGAGTGGGTAGAAACCAGCTAGTGCAGGTGACTGGATTAAGAGCATGCAGAGGGCCAGGCACCTCGCAATATGATTAATTCCATTTGCTCCTTGCCACAGCCCCTTGGGGTAGGTTCTGTTGGAGCCTGGGCGGTTTGGGTCCAAGATCCGTTCTCTTAACAACTGCACTAAAAGAGCACGAGTTCGAGGTCCCACATTGCCCTGCCACATCTGCCACCTTGAGTGGGTCACTGAGCCTTCCCTTCCATGCTCTGCTTGCTTGTCCCACAGGAATAACGGTGCCACCTGCATCATGAGATGACATGAACGATGTGCCCAATATAACTGAAGTGACTAAGGATGGTTGAGAAGTTCATGCATAAGCACCTAGCACAGTGCTCGGCCATGCTCGGCACACGTGTTCACGCCAGGCTCTTGCCCACATGCACACATACACCTGTTTACAGCTTCACTTTGAGATCCCAAGACACAGGTTCTGGCCTTAGTCCTTCCTTGGGGACTTGTGTGCATTTGGATATGCGACTTCCCTTCTCTGATTTCTAGGTCTTCATCTGTGAATGAGAAGAAGCTGGATCGCTGTTCAAGGGGAAACAGCTCTCTAGTCTCTCGAAAACAGAATCCATCAGGTCCTGGGGCAGAGGCCCTGCGGCCCCTAAGTTTGGGAGCATGCCAGCTGGACTGAGCGAAGTAGGGCATCCTATGAGTTTGAGTAGAGGGGCCCTCAGGAACTCCACGTGAGAGGCAGAAACTAGAGTAGTAAAGCTCTACTTAACTGAAAAACAACCCATCTCCCTCTTGGAGCTTCCAGGCTCCTTTCCAAAGATTTTTATTGGGCTTTTCATTTGTACATCGTTTTGTATCGGTAAGCTTTTGTATCGGTTCACAATCCAGCCACAGTGGAGGACAAAGGGTGCAGACACTGTCCAGTCCAGCTCCATCTCTATCTCCCCAGGGGCAGCTGCTGCCCAGGGCAATCATAATAGCCCTACCCAGGAGGTCACAGGTGTGCTTGAGGCTGCATGAAGGTTTCCTAGAATAGAAAACACTCCAACCTGATGTCTCCCCACAAAATCAAAGGGGGCAGAAGAGAGAGCCAGGGCCCAGGGGAGAGCATCACTTGCAGGTGGCGTAGTAGAGCACACGCCCATTGATGTGGTCGCGGATCTGCTCCACACGTTTCTCCAGGCCTGTCAGGTCCGCCGAGCGCAGTGTGATGGCCTGGCTCCCCCGTAGCAGCTCTGATTCCATGTCTGAGATAAGTGGGACAGCAGGGAGGAAGAACTGATGGCGAGACATCCAGAGACTCCCAACCCTTCCTTTTCCTCCCTGTCCCTGGAGAGTCATTTCATGGATGTCCAGTCTCCAAGGCAGTGGTCCCTTCATCCAGTGTCTCCCAGTCCATCCCCTGTCCCACTCTCAGAGAACGGTGACAGGAACCAGACTCAGGAGACCCCACTCCCAGCTCTCTCCTGGCCCCTGCCCCTTCCACTCTAGATGCTCTCAGAGGTCCCAGGGTGGTGTAAGAGCCAGAAGCACCAAGGTTACAACTTGATGCTGTTGGGCCCAGACAGCTGCCCTCTCGCCAATGATCCTCAAATGGGCACCTTAGCAAAAGAGCTGGCTGGGTGGCTAGAAGTCCTCCCCACTTTTCCTCCTAAAATGCCATTCCAGATAAATCTAGTCCTCCCATCCTGGTTCATTCTGCAAACCATCACCAGATCATACATGGGAGATTCTGAAGTGACCCAGGTGAGCCTGTCCCTACCCGGCCCCATCCCCTGCCCCTCTAGGGAAGAGTGTCTCTACCACATTCATGAACTGGCACCCCGCCCATCCTAAACGTTTTTAGGAATGGAGGTTAGGGGAGTACCTCCTTACAAGGCTCCAACTTCAGGCAGCTCTGGTTATTTAAAAAGTCAGCTCCTGAAGCTGAAGTCTACCTGCTGCTGGCTCCCACCCATCTTCCCTGGTCTGTTTCCTCGGGGTGAGGGAATGCATCTGCTCTGTTCCCACATGGCAATCCTCCTCACTTCTGAGGCTTCGTTTTCTCCAGGTTAAACATCTCTGCTTTTGCACTCAATCCTCATCTGGGTTCCTCTCCCCCTGAGGTAGGCAGACTTGTCAATAACCCTTCTGAAGATGAGCATCCATCACTTGAACACCATCCCCAGCCCAGATCCCATGACAGAGCACACTAGCAGGGTGACATTCAGTCAGTGGGCACCTCTTTGGACCTACAAGTTGATAAAATATTGAAACATGTCCATTGTGGTTGTTACACAGCTGCAATTCTGTTCTCTAGCTCCTGCTGCCAGGGCCCCCCACTCCTATGCATAATCCTCCTCAATTTCCAGCAGTTCAAGGAAACTTCCAGCGAGCAGGTAAATGCCTGTTCCAGTGTTAGCACCTAAGTCTTCTCTGGCGCCTGCCACACCAGCTGCTGAATAGCTTTCATATCACCCCTGAGCAGTTTCTCTTCTCACTCTGGCTGCTTGGTGCTTATTCGCTCGTTTGGCAGTAGAACACTTAGCGGGCTTATGGCAAGCTTGCACTTACTTAAAACTCTTGGGTCTTTTTCAGGTGAGTAACCACTCATGTTTGCCGATCACGTTCCAGTTACAAAGCGTTTTCAGAGGCCTTAATCACTGCAAAGCCAGGCCTCACCTGAGCTGCTCTTGTGGGTTGTTGCCCAAACAAGGCCAGAGTGGGAGGTAAATTTTATCCTTATTTAATTTCATGCTGTTAGTTTCAGCCCATCCTCTAGACTTTTGCTGTTGCTTTAGAATAGTGGTTCTATGATCCAGAGTATTAACTACCTATCATCCACAGATAAAGTTTATCTCTATCCAAAGTCCTGATGGGCAAGACCAGGACAAGGACTGACCCACCTCCAGCCCCTTCCTCTGGGGCTGGATCAATTTATTTTGTCTACTCTTCATGTGTGGTTGGCAACAGACACAGCTATTCATCATCAACCCACCAGCCCAGCTTTCTCTACGGTGTCCATATGGCTTCCAAAAGGGACTTGGGCTGAAATCTAGAGAAACTCCGTGGATTCTCTAGACATGCCTGCCCAGTGATCCATTAACACTTCTCAGAGATCGACTCTGGTTCCAGGAAATCCCCGCTTCCCTTTACGAAGACACCACAGGACGTTTTCAAAAGCTACTTCCATCTCATCCCTACCATATTCAAAACCCTCAAATGGTTCCCTACCGCTCCCAAGGCTAAGTCTGCCTCTGCACCCCAGGGTTGGGGACCAGCCACGATGGCCGATGCTGGGTCAGGCTGCTCTTCTACTGGCTCTCAATAGTCCTCTGCTCCTCAGAGCATGCTTGCTCCTTCTTGATGCCCCTTATCCTCCTCACAGCCTCTCCCAGGCTTCACATTCTTCTAGGTCCACCTCAAATCTTACCTTTTCTGCACACTCCCTTCAATGAACATTTCTCTCTACATTCATTTATCTTCTGAACCCTGAGAGTTCTTCTTTAAGCCCCAACATGGACCTCCCTTTCCTTTCAAACACAGATTCATGCATTTTGCAGGTGATAGGGGAAACTGGCCTCACCTGGATTGTGAGCTTCTTGAGGAGTGAGCAGTTCAAGTCATGTGAACGCCTCTGCATGTCCCCATAGCCCAGACTTACAAGGTGCTCTGTCAGTCCTGATGGAACTCATCCCCTCAGCACTGCTAGCTCCCACAGGGTGGGTCTTGGAAGTCCTGGGTTGGGACCAGCCTCTAGGGATGCCTCACAGTCCAAGCCTGGGCCATTTTCTCACCTTTCATTCTGTCCATCATCTCCATGGTCTCCCCAAACAGCTCCTCTGCCTCCATCTTAACGCTCAGGATCCGGCTGCCTTGCTCTCCCAGCATGGGAGTCCGACCCAACCGGTCCTTCAACTCGGCATATTTTTGCTTTATTCTCTCAAATCCCTGAAAAAGGTAGAATGGTCTCAGTGCCCCCATCACCACCCAAAGTCCTGAAGACCTATGATGAAGTTGTTTGATAGCATCCAAATCAGCGCACAGTGGTGAGGTGCCTCCTGCCATTCCCCAGTGGGTTGACTTTACCTACAAAACCCCAGGGCCATGGACTACACCTTAAACATCTGTATAAACTTCTCCCCCCATCTCCAACTCTTGTCATTCCCCACTGTACTGGCAGTACAGGGCCAGGAGCATAAGAGTATGTTAGTATTCAGTTGTCACTTTATAGTGTACTTGGCACCTTGGTCAATGTACCAGCAGTGCAAGTGCCAGTGTTCCTGGCCCTGAGGGAGCAAGGATTTCTAGGAATGCTGTGGGAGGATGGGTGTCCTGTGCTGTGAGGAGGGGTGTCAGTGCAGCTGTGGCAACTAAGTGTCTGGTAGGCCGAGACACTGCAGGTGGCTCTTCGATCTGCTCTGATCTAATTCTGACAGTGCTGAGCCAAGACTGTCTCTCCAGGCTGGAGACCCAGGACACTCTGAACTGGGTGTTAAGAGACCTGCTTTATAGATGAGTTTGGGGCCTATAGATAAATCACCACCTTGTCTGTGAAAGGAGAGGAATTGGACAAGACAGTCTCAAATGTCCCTGAACCAGCTACACCAAATGCAGCTGGAGCAGACTCCAAGTGCTGGCCAGGTTTGAGTTCATCCCAAAGCCCCTTCTGATGTGGGTATTCTAAACGCTTTGAGTGCATGGTCTCATAACGTGTGCAAACTTCTCTCCTGCTCAGGGTCCCCTCCCTGGCTGTGCACTGCTGGGATACCTCTGCCCTCTCCGTACCTCCTGGGCACTCAGTGCCCGCTCACTGGCACCCTCTGCGAGCTGCTGGGCCTGGGTAGCCTGTGCCTGCTGCTGCCGTGCCTGGCGGCGGAGCTCCTCCATCCGTGTCCGGAAGTCACCGAGCTGATCCGTCATGCCCGTCACCAGCCTTTCTGCTGGCCCCAGTACTTGCTGAACCTTTGCGAAAAGAGGGAGGAGAGTCAGGGTTGTGGTAGGTCTCACAGACTGGCCCCATACCATCCCCAGACCCGTGTCTGTCCACTGGCATCCAGGCCTCCTCCTTCTCTAGCTCAGCTGACTCCCACCCCTGCCTTTTCCCAAGGCTGTTACTCTCCTTCTCCAGACCTCCACCTCAGTTTCTGTCCAGCTCATTTTCTGGCATCTTCTATGCCTTGTGCCTAAATCTGTCTGTTCATTCCCGAATATGGGAAGGAGGAAGCCATAATGGCTCACCTCAGCAACCCTGTCCTGGATAAGCCGAAGGGAGCGGCTAGTGCCTTGCATGGTGTCCTGGGCTTCCTGCAGTGCCACCGTGCCCTGCCGCAGGTTTCCAACCACATCCTCCACCTGGCCCTCCACTGCATGGGCCCGGCTCCTATTCAAGGGAAGTAGAAGGGAAAGAAGAGAGAGGCTGCATGAACAGTGAAGGAACAGCATGTGGTTCAACTCAGGCCCCAGTCCCAGAGAACACCCTTCCCAGCCAAGGGGACCAAGGGGAAGACTGAGGAGAGTGTTAGCTCAGTAGCTCCCACAACTAGGACTCCACCCAGCATCATGAAGAGTGTGAGTGTTATGCCTGGGAAGCCCAGGGGACACAGTTTCCACTACAAGAGATGGGGCCATAGGAGTACAGTGTAACATGGACTCCGTGTAGCACTCACCTGCACCCACTCTGGTAGATAGCCTCTCTCCCCACAATAGGGTTGGGGAGCAAAGTACCTAGTAGCCTAGTCCTGGATAGGGAGCAGTCCAGGGCCCCCGGCTGTACCTGGCCTTCTCAGCCTCAGCCTGTAGCCTGCGGGCCCGTGCAATGTCTTGCTTGGTCTGGGACAGCACCAGATCCACATTGGGGAGCCTGGCTGCAATGGCCTGGATCTCGTTCATCTTCCGTAGGACTGTCTCCGAGTTTGTGGGCAGCCACAGGGCCAGCACGGCCTCACTGACCTCCTGGATGGTGGCTACGTCGGTGTCGGGGTCTGGAAGACAGCCATGCATCAGGCTGTGGGAGCTCACTCGCCTACCAGGACACCAGCAACCTCTCCCAGCTGAGCAGCACCACAGAAGGCACTGCCATGGCCCCTCTGCCGTGGTACCCCAAGGAACTGCTGCCCACTCTCAGCCAGACTCAGTGTCGGTTCCCAAGGATTTCTAGGAATGCTGTGGGAGGATGATTGTCCTGTGCTGCAAGGAGAAGTGTCAGCACAGCTGTGGCAACTAAGTGTCTGGTGGCACAGGAAGCTGCGGGCTGTGGAGAAGGCGGTGATGCCAGCAGCTGGTGCTGAACAAAGCCTGCGGCAGACACAATCAGCCCTAAATTGGGGAGAGCAGCCAGTGACTGGAGCTGTTTCCTTGCCAATAAGACCCTTCCCCGCACCCCTCTTCAGGCCAGAGGGCTCAACTTTGCAAAGGCAGATAAGGATTATCAAGTCTTTGCTGGAATGTCACCTTGTAGAGAAGCCAGCCATGACCATCTGCTCTAGAATTGCAACCACCACTGGGGCCAGCCTCCTAGCCTTCCTCCCTGCTTCATCTTTCTCTCACACTGAGCACCACCTCCATGCTGAACACTGAACTCATCATCTGTTTTTCCATCTCTTTCCTGATTAGAATGCAGGCTTCATGAGGGCAGGGACTGGGTTTGGTCCACTACTGTTTCCCAGAACTCTAGCACGGAACTGGCACTTGGAGGTCCTCAGTGTTTGCAGAGCGAATGTTTGACTGAGAGAGCACTGGATCCACATCGCGCCTTTACCATTCAAGCAGCCTGGGGCAACTCTGAGCTCAGTTTCCTGTAACATGAGAATAAAAATCCCTATCCTGAAAGTATGACATGAAACAATCAATTAGCAAGAGTTTTTATAAATGAACTCTGGGTTAGAAAGTAAAGTCAGAAGTACAGAAAGGACATTCCTATCAACTCTTCCTGTTTGTCTTGACAGACTTCACTGAGACTGAAGTATCAGGGAAGAAGACACTCACTCACCCAGATGGCTTTCTCTGGGGCCCCAAGCCCAGCCTTACTCTGCAACCAACTGGAAACACAGGTCCTATCCCCATCCCTCTTCCCACAGCAGGTGGCAAGACATTCCTGGAAGGTAGAAGCCTGTTCACTGCTATCTCATGGGGCCAGTCTGCCATAGCACCCCACCCAAAACCAAGGCAAAAGTGTGGTTGAGATGAATTAGGTGGTTAGGACCCTCCCCCTCAATACAGCAAGGCAACCTCTCATCCAATCCAAAGTCCTATTCTCAAAATAAGACTTGAGACAACCCTTCCCCAAAAAGTCTCCCACAGTGAGCACATAGTCTTGAAGCTCTGGCCCTTCCTTTATCTGCACCCCTTCAGCTGCATCTGAGACATTGATTGTTTTCATGGCCTTCTGACCCTCAGGGTGGGCTCAGCAAATATTTGCTGCTCTGAACCAGAGTCGTCAAGGAGCTGCAACTGCAAGTCAAGGTAGGCTCAGTCTAGTGGGAGAAACAGGCACGCACCAAGAGTGACCAGGGAAAACACAGGGCTAGGATAGCCATCGGAGGAATGCCTAACCCAGGCCGATAGTCCGCAGAGCCTTCCTACACGGTGGGGGATGCCTGAGAGCATTCTCAGGCTGAATAGCCAGTCAGGAGGAGTCGGGAAGGGGAGATAATCAGAGAGAAGAAAAACATTAGCAAGAGCAAGGAGCCAAGAGTGAGTGTGTGTGCATGTGTACACGCACGTGTGTGCATGCTACAGTGCAACATCAGAGAAGGTGCACATCGATACAAGCTCACTGTGTCTGAGTCCAGCTTGTACTGCCTTCCAGCCAGCTGCCCACATGCAGGTTGCTTAATGCTTAACCTTTCTGGGCCTAGATTAGTTACGTGCAAAGTGGAAGTAATAATAGTACCTAGCTCATGTCATCAAAATTAAATAATATGATACATGCAAAGCACTAGAACAGTGCCTAGACTGAGGAAGAACTTAGTAAACCTTAAGTTTTTATTTTGCCAATTTCATTTGAAGAGCTGGGAAAGGCAACATCTCTCCCTTTTTCCGTAGACTTTTCACTCTCCCTCCCACACTGGGACCCGGCATGCCAGCAGTAGGTGGCACCAGCGCCTCTTGCACCAGGACTCTGGGGACTAGAACCCACCACAGTGGCAACTGTGAGAATTTTCCCAGCTTCCTCCCAGGACCAGGCCTCTCTCAGGCCCTGCTCCTTCTCTTTGTCCCTGGTCCCATCACAGGTCTTGACCTGAGACACAGGAAAACTGCAAGACCTAAGGTCTGTTCAGGTGAGCCTAGAAAATTCCGATACACCTCCCATCTGCTGGCCAGGGTTAATGCAGGATGAGCAGTCACTCAGTCTCACTGGGCTTGACACAGGGGCAAGGTTCCCTTATCTATGAGTCTGAGCCCCAGTCCTTGGCCTTCCCCTTCATCCACATTTGCTGGGCACCATCTGCCTGCTTCCCCAGGTCCTGTTTCCCAGGGGTGGATGTCCTGGCCATGAGCAAGTCACGAGACCTCATGGCGCCTCCTTGCCTCTCTCTGACCCGCCATCTGTACTCAGCAGGGAGCTGTGGCCTATCTAGGTCAGAAACACTGAAAAAGTAACAAGAGCCACAGTTGTAACACCAAGCCCTCAGCTCACATTAATCAGGCTCCCAGCCAAGCAAATTCCCTGGCAGGGACAAGAAATCTAATAATATCAACTCACATTCCTGAGGCATCTTTAATTTTTCAAAACACATTTTCTATCAGTTGTTTGATCCTCGGAATAAACTTGTGAAATACTACCATTCCCGTTTGCAGAAGCATAAGATGAGGCAAAGAGAAAGGCAACCTGCCTGCAGTCTCACAAGTCTCAGAGCCCTGCCCAGGAACCCTCCCATCACACAGCCCTTTCTCACTCCCCAGGATGGTGAGGGAGGGGACCTGGCTCATTACTCATTCCCCCTGTTGGTGCCTTTCTGCGTCTGGCCTGATGTGAGGCGCTGGTAACATGGCAGTAAACAAGACACCCACCCATGCCCTCCTGTAGTCTCCTGGGGAGGGGAATGGCACACTAGTAGACAATGAATTCAAAAACCACAGAGCCTAAGTAGGGCGAGACAGTAAAGCACAGAGAGGAAGGGGAAGAGAGGGATGAAACCCAGACAGAGGGTCAGGAAAGGCCTCTCCGGGAAGATGACATTTAAACCTCCACCTCCACAAGGACAAGCAGCAGCAGCCTTGGTAAGCATTCCTGGCAGAGAAGGAGCAAATGAAAGTCACAGAGTAAGCAAGACCCAGTCATGGTCAAGGGCAGCCAGTGGCCAAGGGGAGAAGAACACAAGGTCACACTCGAGACATGGACCGAGGCCAGACTTCACAGGCTGTGAGAGAAGTTGGGAGTGATTCCAAGAACATGGTGAGGCCACTGAAGGTGAGACCATTGAAGGACTTTATACCAGAGTGCAAAGTGATCGACATATCCACATCAAAGACGTCTCTGGCTGCTCTGTTGAGAAGGTGGGAAGGGAGCTGCCGGGAGAGCCACGGGAGAGCCACGAGAAGCTCTGGGGCATGGACACGTGATGGGTGCCTGGATGGTGGCAAGCAAGCGATGCGGCAAGGAGGCGGCCGATGAACCAGATGTGGGAGTGAGGGCCGAGCAGTGATGCAAACACCAGCGAGGGCAGGGTGGAGGCCAGGCTCACCTGCAAGGAAGTCCCGGACCTGCTGGATGAGGAGCCGCGTGCGCCGGACGTCCTCCTCCATCTGGGAGCGGCTGGTGCTCACCTGGGTCTCCAGGCGCTGAGCATCTGACTGCACCTGTGACGCGGCCTCCTCGGCTGCCCTGATCTGTTCACACACCACAGGCCAGACGGGTGAGCACCCCAGAGAGTTTCTCTGCAGCCCTGTGGCTCTTGTGGCTCATCCTCCATCCCAAGATCTCCCTAGGAAACATTTGTAACCAACTCGCTTGGCCCCAGAAAAGGTGTGATGTTGGTAAAAATAATAATAATAATAAAGCCCAAAACATTGGCTCCAAACGATCTCACACTTGCTGTGTGGCCTAGAGCTAGTCGTCTACCCTCTCTGGGCTTTGGTCTCCTGACTGCAACATGGGAACTCAGAACTCTCCAGGGGCTCGGTCCTCTCCACCTCTTCCTTCCTGTACCCACCCCACCGCACAGTACCTACCATCTCCCTGGTCTGCTGGAGCTGGGCGTTGAAGCCTCGCAGCTGTTCAGCAACCTGCCCTGCCATCCGGATGGCCCCTCCAGCCCTCGGCAGGGCACCCCTGCAGTGGGAGCCACAGGCCGTGCCATTGTCTCGGGGACACAGCTCCCCAGGGCACGCTCCTGGTGTGCAGGGCGTCTGCCTGGAGCCCCCACAGAGCTGTGGAAAGATGGAGGTGTCAAGATGGCCACCCGAAGGTCTATCACACACCCAGAAAACAGACAGCCAGATATATCCATGACAACCAGGCACCAGAAACGTGTTTCCTTGGTAACCACCAAGCACAGGGTTACCAGGCACCAGAAACGTGTTTCCTTGGTAACCGCCAAGGGCAGGGTTGGGGCATAGGGTCGGGATGAGCAGCAGAGTGGGGTAGGTTCTCACGGGGGCAGGTTTGCCTGAATGGGAGCATGTGGCAGGAGCTGGGATATGAGGGGGCTCCAGAATGTGCCTTGAGTCACCTTGTTGATGGTGGGTGTGAGGTCAGGCCAAGTAGCCATCTCCAGCCTCAGGGCTGCAAGCTGGGGACTGCTGGCACCATGCCCTCCTCCTGTCATCTGCCCCTCCAGCCTCTCCGCCTCTCTCCGGCTCTCTCTGAGCTGGTGCAGCAAGCGGGAGCTGTCAGCCACCTGCTGGGCAGCCTGGGCCGAACGCTGGAAGGCTGTGGTCAGCATCCGGAAGGCTCCTGCGGAAAGAGGAGGGGCGTAGGAAGGGGACTGCTCCTGGCTGGACATGGAGGCCAGGCTGGAACAGCGGGAGGGCAGGGGGCACGGCGATGCCTGGGCTGCCAGGGAGCTCCTCTGCGCACCTGATGGGTCAGCACTGCTTATTTTTTCATACTGCTCCCTCTTGCTCTGGTACAGGATGAGGAGGTGATTGAAGCTTCTGTCCAGACTTCCCAGGTCTCCTGGGAGAGACACCGTCTCATCCTGGAGGGTCAGATCCTGCTGCAGGTCCTGGAGAGTTCGTCTGAGAGGGAGAGGAGCTTTCACTAAAGTGTAGGAAGGAGATTTGCTTCCCAGAACAAATTGTCCTTTTGGAGAAATCGTTACTGATTCAGGAAAACAGAGGTCTTGGGCAAAAGCAACAGAAGGAGAATCCCCAGGCCGAAGAGGATGCTGCCAGGCGGGACTGGAATGGCACCAGTGCAACCTCCCACCCTCTACAGGAGGCCTATGAAACTCTCCTGCAACGACTACACTCAGTGACCCGAATGTTCCCTGTTCTCCACCTCCCCCAGTTCCCTCCCCGGGTTTCCAGGAGGACATTATTCGGATCCCCTCCTAACCTCCCCACAGACTCACTTAGCCACCACCTTCACCTCCCTGGTTCCCAACTCTCTCCTCTGTGGTCCACACTTCAGACCCCACCACTG
>NW_006160147.1:7958509-7971012 GCF_000334495.1 Tupaia belangeri chinensis
TCTGTGGTCCACACTTCAGACCCCACCACTGTGACCTGCTGATCATGCCACACACAGAGGCTCCGGACAGTCTAGGATAGTCCCCTCTCTCCACGCCTTTTGCAGCTCCAGCACCCACCAACCCCTTCCTGCAAGTCTCACGTCCACCACCTCTGGGCATGCTCAGGCAAGGCACACCTCTTCATGCCTGCCTTTCCAGCCTGTGGACTGACCCCCCAGTTCCGAGATCGAGGTCAGAAGAGACCTTTCCTGGGAAGTCTGCCACACCACCGCATTATTAGAGCGCTCTCTCTCTCTCTCTCTCTCTCTAATGAGAGAGAAAGCAGGAGGGAGAGAGGTATTCTGGTAGTGTCTTGCTGTGTTGCAAGCCTCTTGCCTCTGCCTCCCAGTTAGCTACACACAAGCAAACTTCATTTCTCCCCATCTATTTGTGTCAAGCCAGGAATTGAACCTGGACCTCCCAAGCGGCCTTGGCTACCACATAACAGGGCCCTCCCACTTGCACCATCAAAGCTGGGACTGTCTATCGCTCTTACATGTTCACATGAGAGCTCACTCTCTATACTTTGGCTTCCCAACTCCAGCCTCTTACAGGCAGGGGCCATATTAATTGTAATATCCCCAATCGCTTGTATAATGCATGGCTCGGAATGATGCTCGAACATATGTGGAGTGACGAGTGAATGAATGATCCCGGCATTCACTCACGTTCCCCTGCCACAGCCCCCAGAGGCTCTAGCACAACCATGAGTCACGGAGCCTCCGTTCATTCTTCCCAGGCTGCCTTTTCCCGGCCGCCAATCACACACCTATAGGCCCTGTGCACTCACTGTCAGCCAGCCAAGGCTCAGGGAATGCAAACTAATTATAGAAACTTCCAGAATTGAATCTCACTTAGAAGGTACTGCTGATGGTGGGAGGGGGTGAGGGTGGGAGCGCTTCCACTCTGAAGGCAAATCCAAGTTATTTTTAGAGCCCTGCCTCTCAGATGCCCTCCGCTGGGGTGACTAATGCAGACTGAGTCTCCAATGGGCAGTGCCCGGCACTTGCAAGAATGCAGGGTTTGGGATCTGGGCCTGTGTTCCGAGTCCCAGCCCAGTCCCTCAGTGGCCATGTGGCTCCAACACTTCACCTATCTGTGCCGGTTTCCCCGTCTGCAAATGCAATGGAGACCACCCACCGCCCCAGCCTCACAGGACTATTGTGAGAGCCAGGAGATCGAGCCCATGTGCGTGGCCTCATAAATTGCAGTAAGTAGCACAGATGCAGGGGAGGACCCTGGGACTCCATACGAGCCTATGCAGCATAATTCTTCTAAATGCTTGGTAGGGAGAGGGATCACCTGATGGAGGAAATGGCATTGGCCACCCGGGCCAGCTCCTGCTCTGTGACCGAGGCACTGCTGAGAATCGCTCGGATCTGTTCAATCTTGCTCTTTGCGTCCAGGATGCGGGAGGATAGGCCAGGGTCCTCCAAACCCGGCCCAGACCACAGGCTGGCAGTGGCGTTGCGGAGGCTGCCGAGACGCGTGGCCTGCCCCCGGAGGTCTGCCTCATACGTCTGGAAACAAGGGTGGCAGGCCACACACACTGGGTAGCGGTCACAGTAGCCTCGCTGGCACCGGTCACAGCGGGGTCCAGTCAAGCCAGGGCGGCACAGGCAGCGGCCCGAGGCCTTGTCACAGCCTGGGCCCTCTGTTCCCCGGAAGTCGCAGTCACAGGCTAGGATGGAGAGAAATGATCGTCAGAGGCTGAGGCCAGAGCTAAGAGTGGAGAGAAGAGGAGGTCTGACCTGGGGGCCCTGCTACGTGTCTTAGAATGGCAGATGTTCACGCTGGTAAAAACCAGGATAGCAACAGCAGTGAAGGCAAGCAGGCCCTCAGCGCCTGCCACATGCCAGGTACTGTTCTGAGGCTCCATGTCGAACGAGCTCTCTGGGAAATTACGCCATTTCCCCTTGAGACTCTCTGTCTGCAAAAAGGGAAGAGAAGCTCCCTGCTGTTGTCCTGCAGATGCCTTCCAGTAAAGGCTCATTGTCAGGGAAGGGGGGAGCAAGGTGACCCTCCTGTCATGAGATATGGGGACAGTCAGCCTGCCCAGGGGCGAGAAGGACACATCAACTGGGTAGAGGGTAGACAGTGTCGCAGGAGTGTATGCACTCACAGGGCTTCTGGGGCCACACCCATGCATTAGTGTCACAGCGCTGGCCAATGCACCCCCACTACACAGCCACCCCTGGCTCATTCCCCCACGCAGTCGGTGCGTACCTCGGCATCCCGTGGCCATGTCTCCGTAGGTGCGATCCGGACACTGGCGGATGGCTGCGGCGTTACAGGTCAGGCCTCCATACCCTTCCCGACAGGGACACTGCCCTGTGAACTGGGTAGGGGAGAGCACCATCAGGGGATCCTCCCAGTACCAGTACCGGGACATGTCAGCAGACAGAATCTGGGCTCCCTGCTGCGGGCAGTGCTGATGCCCTGCCCTGAAGTCTTGGCAAGGCCCAGAGGGGGCCATAGACATCTGGTAACCACCCCCAAAGGATGGTAGAGACAAAAGCATCTTGGCCTGACTGTGGGAAGGCCCAGAGGGTGGCAGGGAGCCCAGATAGGGATGCTGTGGGCAGGGCTCCTCTTCTGCTCCTACCTGGTTGCACTGGGGGCTGAGGGAGTTGCGTGGGTCACAGGCACACGGCTCACAGCCCCGGCCGCTGGCCAGCTTCCAGTGGTAGGCAGCACACTGGTCACACTTGGGGCCCACCACGTTGGGCAGGCACAGGCAGCGCCCGCTCTCCTCGTCGCACGGCATGTCCTGCCGGGAGCCCAGGAGGCTGCAGTCACAGCCTAGGAGGGGAAGGTTGCTGAGCTCAGGCAGACGTCCTGCAACAGACTCACCCAGGACACACATCCAGGGAGGGCCCCACCTGGGAGGGGAACTGGGCAGGACCATCCCCTGTAGATAACATGGCCACTGTGCTTTCCCACTAGATTCAGCCACCTGCAGCTTGGCCACTCGCCTGCCCAGGCTCCCTCTGGCTGACTCAGTCCCACCTTGCAGCTTATGCCTGTGCTGCCACCTGCTGGACAGCCATGGCACAGCACCGGCCCCTGGGGTAGGATTTCCTCTTGAGAGCAGTGAGTGGAAAGACTTGTTCTGTGCTCTCCTATCCCCCACCCGCCTCCCCCCTCCCCTTGAGCCTACCTCACAACAGGCCGGCCAGGCCCCTACTCACGATGGCAGCCCTGCGGATTGGCGTAGGTGAGTCCGGTGAAGCCCGGCTTGCACAGGTCACAACGCTCTCCCTGCACATGCTCCTTGCACACGCACTGCCCAGTCACTGGGTCACAAGGAGCCCCTGGCACTGCTCCATCTGGATCACACTCGCAGGCTGAGAGACAAAAGCAGCCGCCATGATAGGAACAAAGAAAAGGAGAAAGCTCAGGGCAGATTCTGAGAGCCAGACAGTCCAGCTCAAATCCTTGTTCCACCATGGCTTTCGCTCATACAACTCGGGCAAGATACTGAACCCCTTTGTGCCTTAGTGTTCTCATCTGCAAAATACAGGTATTAATACAGCCCTTGTGGGGCCGGCAGGTGGCTTGGTGGTTAAGGGTGCTGGACTCTCAAATGACCGACTGCAGTTCGAGTCCCGGACCTTACAGCTTGCTTTCTCATTCTCTCTCTCTCTCTCTCTCTCTGGTCAAATTGAAACAAATAAATGAATAATAAATAAATAAAGTTAAATAAAATGATTTTTAAAAATATACAGCCCTTGCAGGCTTCTTACGAGGAATAAATGAAGTGGAACAGTACCTGGCACAAGTTACAATAAGAAGTATGACCGAAGTATTTTTCTTGTCATTATTTACTGAGCAACGACTATGTGCTAAGGACTGAAGTGAGCATGCTCAGATGTTGCCTCATATAATCTTTTTTTTTTTTTTTGGAGAGGTTTTTGCTATAGGGCGCATGCGCTCGCCCGACAGACAGAGAGAGACAGAGAGACAGAAAGCAGGAAATCACCCCCTAGGGGGGATGGCCACGCCACAATCCCTTCTCCTCCATTCTTCTCTCGGGATCTTGGGCACGCATGCACACGCGCCTGGCATGAGTTTAAGCCACCAGGTCCAGGACTCGAACCGCGGTTGACTACATGGAAGTCCAGCGACATAGCCATTACGCTAACTGCTGGTCCCGCCTCATATAATCTTCATGACAACTCTGAAATGTGGGGATTATTGTCAGAAAGTCTTTCCTGATCAAACCTGCCCAAATCAGATTTGCTTTCTCTTACATGAACTCGTTGGCCCTTCTGGGCATGTTAAGCTGCCTGGAGGTGTTCTATTCCATGTCATTCGATAAATAACCTTGAGCATCGCTGACTTGCCAGCCATTGTGCTAGGGGCAGAGTCTCTAAGACATAGTCCCTGACATGGATAAGTTTTCTATGTTGGAGGAGGAAAAAAATAAACAATCCTCTAGACGACATGGTTATGGTGACAGCATGGATGCGCAAAGTGCAGGTGTCTCTCTTCTTCGTGTGTCTGGTTTATTCTACCAAATAGTGTGTGCGTCCCAGTGTGTGTTCCCCAAGGGCACCAACTATACCTTACATCTACTTTTTTCTCTCCTATGCCCAAAATAAGGGCTATCTATTGATTGGTTAGCTGATTGATGGATGGGCCAGAGAAGTTCAGTGACTTCCTTAGTCACAGCGAAGTTGAAACTATCCCCACAAGACCTGACCCACAATCATTCTCCCTGAGGACCTTAGTGTCTCCCAGAATGTATGCTCTGTGTGGCCAGAACAGACGGCACCCTGGGTCCCCAGACCCCTGACTCACGAATACAGGCTTCCTGAATGGGTGCGCTCGGGCGCCGGTTCCGGAAATAGTGCAGCTGGCACCGTTCGCAGTTCCTGCCCTCTGTGTGGTCCCGGCAATTGTCGCACACACCTCCGTGTGTGCCCTGGCTGGCAGCAAACACAGCTGGGTCGAAGTGACATGTCTCTGAGTGCCCATTGCAGTCACACCCTGGAAAAAAACAAGTCCAGAGCTGGCACCTGACCAGCACTTCTGCTGTCTACAGAGCAACCGCCACCATGGCTCACTGGCCCCTCCCAGTCCACAAGATGCTCAGGATGGGGAACTGAGGAAACAGGCCCAGGGAGGCTTGTGTCACATACTTAAAGTTACATGATCAGTAAATATGGGAATAAACCTGAGAATACTGACCGTGCTGGGCCAGAGAAAGAACTTTCTAAGAAGAACAGAAAAAGTTGATATATTTCTTCCATGAGCAAGAGAGAAAAGATGCACTGCCAATAGGGTCTTGACATTGCCATGGCATTGCTTCACTGAGCCTCATGCTCTAACTGCACTGCCATCTGGCCACCAGGAAAGCCCTTTCAATAGTCTGTCCCCCACTCTCCCTGCCACCTTGCCACTATGGACTTCCGCTGGGTCACTGCCTCTCTGGGGGCTGAGGACCCTTCTCCCTCATTCACGCAAAATTCTTGACCCCAGGGTGTCGTGTGAAGTAAACAATGACAATAGGAAACGACTGGGTCATTGGAAGTCATGACACAATAACTGCATAGAAAAACACGTCATGGCAACAACCCAATAGGTGTCTCCTGAACTGGGCCAGGCAACTGCCGCGCCAGGAGAAGGAGGCTCCGGGGATACAGTGAGGGCCGCACGGGATTAGAAGCATGACCAAGTCTGGTGCCTCCAGGCCTGGCTGAGGAGGAGGGCAGGGGCAGGGGCAGTGGAAGGATGCCACCCCAGTTCTCTCTGCTCTCAGAGCAAGGAGAGCTGAAACTGCAGGGGCGCAATGTGATTTAGATGTAAATCATAAAAAACAGATTCTCCTGTGTCTCAGGTGAGATCTGTGAGGCCCAGGGGCCGGCACCCTGCCAGTCTCTGCAGGGGAGGAAGGTGATCCTAGCCTCGTACTTTGGCATTCGTGGGGATCCTGACCCTCCGCAGGGCTCCAGGGCCGGTTGTGGTAGAAGGGCGCACAGCGTTCACAGTGGGCTCCGGCGGTGTTGTGCTGGCACACGCAGACATCATGGACCTGAGAGTGGATGGGGGGGACAGGGCCGCTGTCACCAGGAGCCCTCCAAGCCACGGAGGGTCCCTCCCCTCAGGCCCTCCCACCTACCACACAGACCCCAGCCCTTCCAGACGCTTTCCCTGAATGGTCCAGACTTCACACAGCTTTCTCTGTGTGTAAGCACACGTGTGTGTGCATGTGTGCGTGTCTGTACTACTCCTCTAGCAAGGATTTACAGGCTCATTCTCTGTACATGGACACTCCATCATGTCCAGTCCATGGCAGCACCCAGAACGTTCTCAGACACTCTCGGTAAGCTGTGATTCCAGAAGCCAATGGGCCCTCTGGAGATTGACAGCCTAACAATCCATGACTACAGTTGCTAGCTAATGGGACTTTCATGATGAATTGCTACTAGACTCATTTCGGAATCCGCACAGAATAGCTATCGTATGCTAATTACCTTCCAAACTGGCCCAGCAATGTCGGCGTTCAAGGGCTGTATTGTCTGCTCCATGCCCATCTCCAACACCCCGCCTGTGGCTCAGTGATGGCGAGCTGAATTCCTAGCTGCTCCTCGTCTGACCCCCGCTTTTCCCCATCTCTCAGCCTATACAGATGATTTTCCATCTGCCTGGAATGACCTTCTCTCCAGCCACATCCTGCCCATTAAGCTCTAGCTAAATTGGCTGCTTTTATCAGACTGCCTGGTCCCTCCAGGTCTATTGCCCTGAACCCTGGCTGTACCTCACAATCCCTTGGGGAGCATTTTTTTAAATACCAGTGCCCAGGGGCAGCTTAGCCTAGTCCCATGTTATAAGGCCCAGGTATCGGTACCTTTTGTAGCATGACTTAATTATTTGTTTACATTCAATCACTGTGTATCATTACAGCATAACAAATAAATTTTCCCAGTGGTGAGTCTGGGTGTAGCCAGATTTGAGAAGCCCCAGGACTAAGTGGATCTCTCCTCCTCTACATCCTTGTCTGTCAGGAGTCCCACTTGGCTCCGTGTTCTCTGGGCCCCAGTAAACTGCACAAAGACAGAGCAAAACTGACCAAGGCTCGCTTCACCTGTATGTCCCTCCCAGGCCATTTGACATGTGTTCCTCTTGGCCATCTGTCACTAGGACAAACGTTGATGGAAGAACTGAACCCCCAGAACAGTGAAGTGATAGGTGCTTCTGCCCAAGGGACTAAGGTTCCCAGTCTATTTGTGGATTTATAGCGCAATTCCTTAGAGAATTTGTTAAACTGGGACTTCTTTCCCCAGAGATTTTTTTGCTGTAGGTGCATGTGCTCACCAGAGGGACAGAGAGACAGAAGTGAGAAATCACCCCTCAGGAGGGCGGCCATGCTACAATCTTTTCTCCATTCTCCTCTCGGGATTTTGGGCACGCACACACATGCACCCAGAGTGAGTTTAAAGTCACTGGGTCCGGGACTTGTACCACAGTCACACACGTGGGAGCCCAGGGACATACATTTCACCATCTGCTGTCCCAAACTGGTACTTCTCAATCATCATCCCCGCGGAATCTGATTCAGCTGGTCCAGGATAGATTTGACGTCTGCACCAAACATTCTTCTCTCACCTCATGCCATACCTCACCATGAGATGAGACCTTTGAACCCCTAAGTCAGTGGCTGCCAACTCTGAAAGTACCTTAGAATCGCCTCAAGTTTTAGGGTCAGCAGATGATATAATGGTTACATCTCTGGACTCCCACATAGTCAACCGCAACCGCAGTACGAGTCTCGGACCCGGAGGCTGAAAACTCACACCAGGCGCATGTGTGTGTGTGCTAAGAAGAGAATGGAGAGGAGAATGGAGAAGAAGGGACTGCAGCATGGCCATCTCCTAGGGGGTGATTTCTCACTATGTGTCTTTCTCTCTCTCTCTCTCTCTCTCTCTCTCTCTCTCTCTCTTTCTCTCTCTCTCTGTCTGTCTTTCTGGCAAGTGTACGTGCCCTAGAGCAAAAAATCTCTCTTAAAAAAAAAATAAAAGAGCATGAGAAAGAATCACCTCGAGTTTTAAAAACCAATAATAAAATCAGAGTAACTAAGGGAAGAGGTCTGGGCAAATCATTTTTATCTCCCCATGAAATTATAATACGTAGCCAAGGTTTGCCTTTAACTCCCCCAATAACCACACATATACTTACATGTAACTGAAAACTGAAACCATTCCAAAGTATGGCAGGCCACCCACAAAAATGTACTACAAAAATTTGATTTTTAAAATGACAGCAATGTGGGACCAGCAGTTAGCATATTGGCTACATTGGTGGAATCCCATGTAGTCGACTGTGGTTCAAGTTCCAGACCCGGTGGCTTAAACTCATGCCGGCACGAGTGTATGCGTGCCCAAGATCCAGAGAGGAGAATGGAGGAGAAGAGACTGCAGCGTGGTTATCCCCCCTGGGGGGTGATTTTTTGCTCTCTGTCTCTCTGTCTAGCGAGTGCACGTGCCCTATAGCAAAAACAACAACAACAAAAAAAAAAACCTCTCCCCCCCAAAAAAATGACAGTAATGTAAAATTGTTTCTGTTGTTGAAATATTATATACTCATCTTAAATATAGTACCCTCCTTGCTTTATGAGAGCCTCAAGAATGTCCTCAGTCTCCCTGGCCCCACCCCCTACCCCCTGCTCTTCCCATCCTGGGCTGTCACCTGCACAGCAGTGGAGGGGCTTGCAGGGGCTCCGGGTCTGGGGGCACAGCGATCAGCATGGCCGTTACAGAAGCAGCTCCCCTGCAGACGCAGCTGAGACACAGCAAAGTAGGCGCTAGGTGCGTGGTAGCCCCTCTGTGACACGGAGGCCAGTCTGGTGAAGTTGACCCTCAAGTTTGTGATCTCACCCAGCTCTAAAAGAGGCAAACAGCAAGGAGGGTGGGGTCAGGGAAAGGAAAATAGAGGAATGATGTTAGAAGGAAGTTAGAGGAGACAGATAATCTCCTAGGGCAGGCTAGGTAAAGGAAGAGAATTCTGATCTCACCTCATAATGTTATGCTAGAGACCATCCTCCCCAGCCCTCAACCTCCCACAGCATCCTACACACGATATCCTTGTGGAATAAGCAGGGCCAGTATAAACTCCCAACCATGCTGACCAAAAGACGAAAGACCAGGAAACTTCCATGCCCCCACTCACAGTCCCATAGGCCAGAGGAACAGCCACAATGACCTCGAATTTTTTGGCACTGACCTTGAACTTTTTGACTTTGAGTTGCTGGAATCTCAGATGCTAAATTCATAAGGTTAAGTTGGACCTTCAGACAGAGGAGAAAGGGAAGAGTTGAAGTAGTGATAAGCAATGTGTACCAAGCTCAAAAGAAGTCTTCTTTCCCTTCCAAGTCCAGCCCTATTCATACTCTGAGGCCCTTCTAACTGGAACCTGAGACAGACCATGGATGTGATGCCCTCGGGGAGCAGTGGGATTATTGGGTTCTAAATGAGTGGATGTGTGCACATATGTGTGTACTTACACGCATACATATGTGTGCATGTGTGTACAATCTCTCCTTTCCACCTGAAAACACAGATAACCTAAGGATTCCGATTTCTTTGGGTCAAAAACCATAATAACCTACATATGAGGATCTAGAGGATAGTCATTTTCCAATGACCCAGGCTGAATAAGAGGGTTCAGAACCCAAGGCTGCATGGATGGGGTGATCATAGCACCCTGGACAACCCCAATTTCAACTATCTTTTTATTTAATAAAAACCATTCGTTAGATGTGAGTTCAACTGTGCATGTGAGCTTATGTGTACAGTTTTTCTATCAGTCCTTCACAAAACAGGAAGAAGTCCTCTGTCTGATCTGGGGTCTGTGAGTAACAGATTTGGAAAAGGGTCTAAGCAAGGAGGACCTGTTAAATCTGAAGGAAAGATGCGCAATCCATAGGCTGAGCCCTCAGGCCATGCGAAACAGCTCTGAAGGTTTCCCTGTGTCTCATCCAGGGAAAGGAGAAAAGAAACCACAACTTCCTCCCAGGGAGTGGGGAGAAGCAGTAAGGATGGAATTTGATCCAAGTTGGTAGGAGAAACATTCTGGGTGTTTCTAGAGGCAGGTTCTCATTACTAGTTCAGCTTTTAAGTTCAGGTGAGCTGGGTCTCAGGGTTACACTTTCATTTCTCCCCAAAGACGACCACTGGGCCTGATGGATGAATTAAAGTACAAAGTTCATTTTTGTTTTAAAGCCTATCAAGGGGAAATTAAATTTGTGTAATTTGCTCACTTGCACCCAACTAGCCATTCCACAGTCCACAGCTGTAACATAGCTGATTTTATCCTCTCTGTTACAGAGATGTGCCAAAGAGACACAGGGGGAAAGGACAGAAGAGAGTAGGGTTGGGTATTACTGGGGCTCCAGATGCTTCTGAAATACCTTTCCTGGGCAGAAACGTGGATGAGCAGCATATGGCTTGTGGGTAGCCAGAGGGGCCATCACTGAGGCGTTCAGGAAAGCTGACCAAGGGTGTTCACATGCCTTCAACTATGGAACATCAGATAATCTCCCCATACCTACCCTTTCAGGGTCCTCTCTACCTACCTTTCCCCCATTTAGGTGCCCGTTAGGCCTCTGGGGCAGGGACTTGCACCGAACATCCTGCCAGCTCTGAGGCTGGCCCTGGCGGACCCTGGGGAAGGCAGAGGTGCAGTCTGCAGCCAGGTACTGGTATACCCTCCAGGTCTTGCCGAAGTCAGAGGAGCGCTCGATCAGCATGCCGGCAGGCATGGGTCCCTGCAGAGACATGGGCAGAATGAGGACTCCATGTGACTAAAGGGAGGGAGGCAGTCGTCCTGTTTCCCCAAGGGGATGCAACCACAGAAACAGGCTCCTCTGATGAGGAAGGGAGCGAGCGGGCACAGGGGCATCAGGTCCAACCCTCCTGGTAAACCACAGGCCATAGACATTTCTCCTCAGGGAACTGTGGAAAGCAATAGAATGAAATCTGCATTCCAGAGGCCTGGTCCATAGCTCGGCCCACATGGCTTCCAGGCCAGGAAATTCTCACTCTGCTTTTCCCACAGCCAACCATTTTTCACCCCCCTCTTCCCAATTACCATGACTATGGTTCAGTCTATGGCCATGTTGAGTCTGAATCACTGTCATGGCCTGGAACTCATGTCCAGCCTCAGTTCTGGCCCTGTAGACCTTCTCCCCACTTCACCTGAGAGAGACCCTTCAATCCCTCTGCACTGGCCTAAAGATAAAATACAGCTCTTCAGGATGACACACCATTTCCAGTCTCATCCTTGGATGGTTTCATACATTGCTCCTGGCTTTAAATGCTGTCTTTATGCAGACAGCTCCCAGCTTGACCCACATCCTTGAACTGCAGGTTCTTAAGTTCCACTCCCAAAACAGATCCAGAATCAGGCCCCTCTCTGGCTTCAGTGCTACTGCCCATCCTCAGTAATCTCCACCTGATTCTCCACCGTGTTCAAGCTTACCTGGGTCACACCTGCCATTGTACAGAGAGAGAGAGAGAGTGTTTTCTTCTTAAAACAGAAAATACCTAATGAAACTCTCTACTAAAAACCCTCTATCCTACTCACTGTTCTTGAATTAACTCTGGACTCCTGACTGATTGAAGAGACTCAGTATTCCTTAGGGTCCCCTGTCTCTCACCTACTCTCAAGCCACCTCCATCTCCTTCAAGCCTCAAGTGCACCAAGTCCACATCCTCCTCAGAGCCTTTATACTTGTGGTTCCTTCTGCTTAGAAAGGTCCTCCTATGGTGGGTTCCTTCTCACCTTTTATTCTTAGTTGAAAGGTCACTTCCTCATGGAGAGCCTTTTATATCCATCTAACCATAGTCTTCTGCCCATTCCCTACCCACCCAACCTCATTTCCTATTCCAGCATCTGGTGTCACTAGGTCTATTTATCCTTTATTTGTTCATTTGTGCTTTCTGTTCTTCTCCACTAGACCAGGATGTTTCAGCCTCAGTGCTCTTGTTTTGAGTTGGATCATCTCAGTCTCAAGGGCCAGCCAATGTGCTGTAGGATGGGTAGCAGCATTCCTGACCTCTGTGTGACAGATGTCCATAGCACACCCACAGTAAGGACAGGGCAAAAAAGTCTCCAGAAATTGCCAAATATCTGCTGAAATGGGAGAAGGGCACAAACACCCCTGGTTGAGAACTGGGACCCAAAACCAGAGGCCCTTGTCTGTCTCGTTCACAGTTAAATTTTCAGCCTCCAGTGCCTGGTAGGTGCTGAGCACACATCTGGTGAGTGAATGGTGAATCTTTAGTCTGCCTCTCTCTTTCTCATTCACGTCTATAAGCTCATCTCTCACCACCTGCAGCCCTCCACATCCCTACCTCACACCGTCATAAACACGTTTACCCTCCAGACCTTGTGTGCATTCCCATGACTACTCCCAATTATGTACTGTCTTGCCTCTTGGCTTCTGACCTTTTGCTTGCTG
>NW_006160147.1:7971272-7990041 GCF_000334495.1 Tupaia belangeri chinensis
CGCCTGGTCATTGCTGGCCTATGAAGACACATCTTCCCCTGGGCGCATTCTCTGACAACACCCTCAACCCCAACAAGACAGAGCAAGCCCAACGCCCCTTCCCATGCTCACCAACATCTCTTCCTACCAATATCAGAGCACACACCACATCTCATTACTAGTTCTTTGTCTATTTTCCTTACACACAGCAAAAAGCAACTTGAGGGACATGATTTAGTTTTATTCATTTTCTATCTCTAACAACTGGCACCAAATCTAATGTAAAATCAGTGCTTACTATTAGGTTATAGGGACATCATGACTTTCTTTTTTTATGCAAAAATGTGTCATGATTTTCTTAATGCCCCAATGCATACGTGGCAAAAATCCCCATAGACAAATTTATAGGCGAGTGATAATAAAGTAATGAGACTGTTTAACAGTATCCATTCAAATGAAAATTGTCCTTTAAAGCTGTCACCTTTGGAGACTGGGCATTGATTCAAACAATGCTGGCATTTCTCAAAATACTTTTGACCTTTCCTTGGGGAAAGGCTCTTAGAGCCAACTTCCTTAATTATGTAAGAAATTAGGTCCTATTACTTTTTAATCCAAGCTCACTTTAACTCTTGAAAAGTATGTCACCCTTCCTGATCATCTAACCTTACTAACCAAACTCAATCCTTGAATATTTGACTATTTCTGTAGGAAGAATAAAATAAAATCTCCAAAAAGGAGGGGGAAAAAACGACTTTCACAAATGAACAAAAACATTCCCTCCAAAAAGAGTAACTCAAAAGGCTACTCTAAGAGCAAAAACTGAAAGTACTGAATGAGTGGATTGTCTGCCAAGAGAACGCTTCTAAAGGCACAACTCTCACGTGGTAGACTAGCTCTCGGCTGCTCATTAAACTCACTCTCATCTGTGAAGTTGTTAGAACAGAGTACACCAAGAGTATTATGTGCAATAAGCACCCAGGCCCAGTGGAGTTGGTATGTGGCTGAACTGAATTAGATGGCTGAGAGTGAGGGATACACAGAGAAGCCAACCAAGACAGGGAACCTGGAGGTCCCACTGTTCTCCTAGAAATGAGTCCTCTGCTGTCGCCATGATACAGGCTCATGATAAGTGTCACCCCAGCATATGGTGCCATCACTCCCAACCTGGGGAGACAAAAACATTGTACCCCTCCATAGTTCCAAGCCCACATGGCCAGTGTTCCCTCCTCTATCCACTGCCATCCCCAGGAAACTCACCTTAAAATCCAACATAATGTCATGAAGCTGGAATCTCTTATCCAAGTCCAGCTGCAGAGAGACAGGGCTGACATCTGGAAGGACAAAAAGTAGGAACTTTAGGCTAGAGGTTTTCCACCTTCCCAGCCCTGAAAAAAAAGCCCTGGATTAGACTATCAGGAAGGAAACTGACAGAAGTCAGAAACTCTCTAACCTTGATTCTCTGATTTCCTTCTTGGAGAGGACAAGCACCAGAATGTCTCTACTTATATTTGCTACTTATATTTGCCCTATTTGTCATACAATAGGGCAGCAATAACCAATGATGTTCTGTGAGGCTGAATCGCATGAGAAGGTTCTGGGTTCATGTCTGGAAACATCCCTGACTGAACAAGGCATGTGTATGCCCGGGATCCAGGGCTGGTTGAGGCTAGAGGTAGATCAGAGCATCAATGCCCTATCGGGGTACTCTCTCTCTCTCTCTCTCTCCTCCTCCTCACAGAAGAAATAAATAACCATCACCTGATGCCTCTAATAATTTAGAGGGTTTCACTAGTCAGTTTGACACAGACTTGTTCCCAAAGCTCATTCCCTCACAACCCTACCCACTGAGATGAAGCAGAACGACATAAAGGCATTCTTCTCACCTCCCACCCCTTCCTTAACATACAGGGACCTCTTCTACCTATAATATCCAACATACCCCAAATACAGAGGCAAAAAGGCTCTGCTTGCTCACCACCCACGTCTACCACCTTAAGAAATGCCTAAGAAATCCCCAGAGTTTGAGGCTCCCTGCATCCAGCCCCATCTTGTGGCACCTCCACAAGTTTGGGCCACCATAAGTAGTATGCTCCTACCGTTCTGTGACTGCCACCAACGTGTGGGGCCTGAGGAGGAAGCCACGTTCTCCACTCGGTGACTGTTGTAATTGTGAGGCAGCCTGGAGTCACACTTGCAGCATTTTATCTGCCACTGCAGGAGAGGGGACAATAAGAGACTCAGACAAGGTCCTGACAGAATATCACTTGTGTCCTGAGAACCAGCACATCCGCTCCCTGCAAAGCCTGCCCTTAGGGATGGGCTGAGTTCATTAATAGACCAGGTGGGGTTAATCTCTTCAGACAGGTTAATGGGCATCTTTTAACTTAATCCCTTTGTGTTCCACCTATCAGCCCTGCTGACTAGACCAATGTCTTAGAATGAGCATCTCCAAACTGAGTAAATGCACTCTACAAATCAGTCCCAAAGATATTAAGTTAATATGCCAGGCCTATGCCTTGAATCAGAAAAACTCTTTGCCTACCACTCATCTTCCTTCTCCACAGCAGACAATGTTTGGAACAGCAGAGAACCAAGAAGGGGGCCCAGAAGTCCTAACTTCCACTCTACTTTCCCACTCACCTCCTAACTGCAAAATAAGAGAACTGTCCCTCAAATCGGTCCTTGGAGGCATCCCCATCATGTCTAAAAGTGCTTTATTAGACATTAGTTCTTTGAGCATTTAATGCTCAAATAATGGCTGACACGTGTGCGCTCTGTAAAATAGACCCACTGCCACCTCCCCACCGTATCCCACCCTTGTCATCACTGTCCTTGCCTGTTACATTCTTCTTCATGGCACGTATCTCTACTTCACATGGTGTGAATGTATTGGTTTGTTGTGTTTCTTCTTTTGGAATGTATACTCCATGAAGACAAGAACTGTTATATTCCTAGTGCTTAGAAAAGTGCTGACACAATAGTAGGTCCTCGTTAAATATGTATTGAGTGAATGAGTAGCAAATGTCAGCTGTTTTCATGAACATTATTGCTAGATACTCCCTTCTTGCATTCAAGCCGGTTTTTTGTTTGTTTCTTTGTTTTGTGTGTGTGTGTGTGTGTGTGTGTGTGTGTGTGTGTGTTTTAAGAGGTTTTTGCGCTCGCCAGAAAGACAGAGAAACAGAAAGCAAGAAATCATCCCCCCGCCCCCCCAGGAGGGATGACCATGCCGCAATCCCTTCTCTTCCATTCTCCTCTTGGGATCTTGGGCACGCATGAGCCCGTGTGAGTTTAAGCCACCGGGTCCAGGACTCAAACCACCACAGTTGACTACATGGGAGTCCAATGACATAACCATTATGTCAACTGCTGGTCCCACATTCAGGCAGTTTTAAAGGAAAGGTTGGCAGTGAGGAGGTAATAAAGTATTGCTATTAAGTGATGGAGTGCCCACCAGTGCCAGGTACTGTACTAGGAAGATGCAGTACAGTAACCTATTTAAACCTCACAATAATCCTATATGGTAAGTGGTATTAGTTCCATTTATAGGTGTGAAAGCTGAGACTCGAAGAGACTACAAGATTTTCCTGTAAACTGATCACCAACATAAGCACAAGAGAGGGTCCCTACACCCCTCCTTCCTTTCTCTCCCTCTTCTTCCCTCCCTCTCATCTCCTCATTTCTACTAGGAAACCAGCTGGGTGACAGACATTATAGGAAGCATGGTGAAGGGTAATGATCTCTGTCTTGTCCCATAGGCCCCCAGGAGGGCTTGGCCTGCCCTGAAGCTTTTTGTGGGGGAAGCCTAAGATGGAGAGAGCACTTTGGGAAAAACTCCAACCTCTCTGACCAACGCAGGTCAGTTACCACTGAGACTGGATATGAATCCTGACTGAAATACCCAAGCACTTAAAATAGTTCTTTCTGGGCAAGAAGAGGCTCTTGCTGGAGTCTGATCCCCTCTGGAAGCCTATTTTGATCCCTGGCAGTGAGCATGCCCTGCTCAGTGCTCTGCTCAGGCTCTCAGGGACAAATTTTTCCATTCCCCATCCTCTGTCCACACCCAGCACATGTCCTGAGAGAGACAAGGCCCAGCTGCCTCCGTGCAACCTGTCACCAGGGCTCTTGCCCCAGCCCTTCCCTAGCCATAAAGATGCCAGAAACAAGGCTCCTTCTTAGGGCCAGGGCACAGACTGCAGAAATGACCTGATATTGTCAAAAAATGGACTATTACATGATTATTTAAAACACTGGTTAGAGAAAAAATTTAATTGTAGGAAGGAATAATTACATTATAATGTTTTATGAAAGAAAGTTGAGCATAAACTTGTATATATGTTATTTCAAATCACAACATATTTTAAAATTCACTTTAAAAGTTTTGAAGGAAATATGCCAACATAGAGTGGGAAATCCTATAAAAGTGCTGATATTGGGACCAGCAGTTAGCATAATGGCTATGTCACTGGACTCCCATGTAGTCAACCGCGGTTGGAGTCCCGGACCTGATGGCTTAAACTCACGCTGGACACGTGTGCGTGCGTGCCCAAGATCCCGAGAGGAGAATGGAGGAGAAGGGATTTTGTTGTGGCCATCCCCCCCCGGGGGGGGGGGGAGCAGTGATTTCTCGCTTTCTGTGTCTCTCTCTCTCTCTGCCTTTCTGACGAGCGCATGCGCCCTATAGCAAAAACCTCTCAAAAAAAAAAGTAAAAAAAAAAAAGTGCTGATATTCAGCCATTGTGACCTATGAAATCGCAACTGCATACAGTTCACTCTAGTACCTCTGTGTAGTGGGTTTATAAGAGATTCTCCTGCTTTGTTATTTTAAAAATATGTTTAAACTTTTATACCTCAAATATATATTCATTTCTTAAAAATTATTGCTAGAAGGCAAGTGAGAGACAGAGAGGGAGAAAGCACCCCCATGGAGTGTGGTCACACCACAATCCCTTCTCCATTTCTTCATGACACATACATGACTGGGATTCAAATACTGTAGTCAGCCATGTGGGATCCAGCTCCCTTAACACTAGGCCAGGAGCCCAGTTCTATATTAACGTTCATATTCAGAAATATAGACAGTACTATAAAATTAAACTAAGAACATCCCATAGGCTGAATACAAGCCTACTCCCCCAGTCTTCGTGGTGATTGCCTGAAGTCACTCAAGCCTTGTCCACATTCGCCCCACGTGCGCAGGGCCTGACGGCTTTGAAAACTATGTGCAGCTCTCACAGTAACATAGCTAAAGGAAGGATTGATCTCAGTCCTTAGGCACAGGCTCAGCCAACAGGCTGGAGACAAGTATTTTAAGTATCTCTGCTTGTCAACTATCTAGCATGAAGGAAGCCTGAAATAGAGCAGCTTATGGCAGAAGCCTGGCAGAAGCCCACATGAAGACAAGCTGCCAATTTCTTCCTTCCTTTGGGCCTCAGTTTCCCTTTCTATCTTATTCCTGTATTATACATGGTATTGTACATACATAGGTGAGCCTAAATGTATGTATGCATGGTGTGATCCTCAGTGGAAGGCTCTTCCTCTCACATGTGGTATATGCCTCCGTCTCTCCCAGCTGCAGCTGTGTCCCACTCCAGGGTTACTTGGCCAGCATTCTCCTGGCTGTGCTGCCCTAGAGACACAGCACCATTATCAATTCAGCCTGTCAGGCCTCCAGCCAGTTTGGCTTCAACCTACACTCCAGCTGGAAAGGCTGGACCTTGTCCCTTATCATGGAGTTTTCTAGAAGCTCAGCAGTCTGGCTGGAAGACAAACCCTCCCGGAGAGCCAAGGGAGGGCAAAGAAACAGGCAGGAGCCAGTAGAGTCCTGAAGCACAGCAGAGAGGGGTGGAAGAGGAAGCTGCATGTAAATCAAAGCTCTGTGCCTTTGCAGAGCACAGAGCTATTAGGTCATCAAGAAAGTCATGACGTATTTTTCTGTTTTTCTATGCAAAAATGCATCATGACTTTCCCAATGACCAATAATTCTGGGGGAAGTGGGAAAACAGGCTCTGGTTATACATGGCACAGCTCCCTCCAGTGGGTGAGCTGGGGGATACCTGTGTCCATCCAAGATGACACAGTCATGGTTATGGCCACCAGCCAGGGTCAAAAGAAAGGAAGCCAGGACAAAAAAAAAAAAAAAAACAAACCCCAGCTACTTTCAAGACTTCCTCCATTTCAGCTTCCTTATTAGTAAAATAAGGAGTTAGGATTCAGGGATTATGACCACTGAAGACCCTCTGCCCAGACTTCACCCTCCTGCCCCCCAGATTTAGCTAAGAGCCAGACAAGCCAATCAGCAGCCATCTGTATTTGAGTTCTGAGCAGCCCCATTCAGGGATTATGACCACCAAAGACATTCTACCCAGACTTCACCCTCCTGCCCCACCCCCCAATTCTAGCTAGGAGCCAGGTTAGAGCACCCTACTTATTCTCTCTGTCTCTCTCCATCTCTCTCTCTCTCTATTTAATTTTTTTTTTAATTTTTAAATTTCTTTCCTCTCTGCCACTCTTTTGTCTTGCTAATTCCTACCTTTCTTCCAGACCCCATAGGACAAGCCAATCAGCAGCCATCTCTATACTTGAGTTCTGAGCAGTTTTCATTTCTTGACAAAAAAAAATTTTTTTTTCTTTTTTTATTGTTTTTGTCTTTTTTTCTTCCTCTTCTTTGGTTTTTCCTCTTTCTTTTTTTCTTTTTTTTTTTTTTTTTTTTTTTTGCCTTTCTCACTTTTCTGCTCAGCCTCCACACACTGATTTTCTAGACAGGTCTGGTACTCAGTAGCCAAATATCTGAATACTTTTAGGGTCAGATTAATTTTTAATTTTCATTGAATCAGCTGTGCAAAGGGAGAAAAACAGTGCTTTTTAAAGACTGCAGTTTGCCTCCTCCTGCATTCTTCTGAATGCTCAGATTTAACTCCAAAAACTAGGAAAACAATGTATAATCTACCAGATTACCAGAAACCACCACAGAGGCACAAGAAATATGAGAAACCAAGAAAATATCTCTCCTCTAAGGGAAAAGAATAGCTCCTCTTCCTCCACAGAGAATCTGAAAGAGAAGATAGACATCATAAAAAAAAGAATCATACTGAATTGTTAGAGATGAAGACTGGAATACAGGAAATCAAAGCTTCCCTTCAAAATACCAAACACAGATTAGATCATGCAGAAGATCGAATCTCAGATGTAGAAGATAGAATCTCTGACCTAGAAAAATTCACCAAAAAGACTGAAAATATAACCAATAAAAATGAGAATAACAGACAAGTAATACTAGATACCATTAAACGCCCAAACATCTGGATCATCAATATCCCAGAGTTGAAGAAATTAATAAGGGCATTGATAATTGATTCCATGAAATCCTGGAAGAAAACTTTCCAAACCTAGAGAGGCACTCAAATATCCCTCAAATATCCACACTCAAGAAATACAAAGCATCCCACATAGAATCAACCCAAGAAGATCTTCCCCCAGGCACATCATAGCCAGGTTGACCAAAACTACAGAGATAAGATACTAAACTTGGGGGGTGGGCGGGGGAGAGGCATGGAAAACAACTGTACATACCAGAAACCGTGTGGGAGAAGAGGAGGAATTGGCAGAGGGTGAGAGGCAGGGAATCAAGAGGGGGGAAAAAAAAGTAAAATATATAAGAAACAAGAAATAGAAAATTATTTGTTAATGATAATATGTATGGTAATATCCTTGATTGAGCCAATGTATTCTGGATGGAAAATCTCATTTTGTATACTGGATTGATATACCGTGAATGACTGTAAATTAATTAACTAATTAATTTGATAATTAATTTTTAAAAAATTATGATAAGACAAAGGGAATAGGCTGTTATGGTAATAAACTGGGGGAATCTAGCATAAATAAATAAATAAACAAAAATTTAAAAAGGAGTTAGATGAGATAATAAAGTTCCATCTTGCTCCCAATATGCTAGTTGGATTCTCACTCCAGCTTATCCACCCAGAGGTTAAAGACATTCTCAGCCAGTGCACTAGGAACAGGAGAAAAATAAGACCTCAAGCCAGATGCTGTGCCGGAGAAACACTCTCCCCACAAAGAGAGCAAGGGGAAAAGAAATCTCAGGCCTTTGGTCAGCAAGGCTGTCAGTAGATAACACAGGGATCCACAGGCCTCAGCATTTCTATGTCAATGGAGATCTCAGGAAAATTCAAAAGTCAAGGTCAAAATGGGGTGGGAGAAGAGAAGAGTATAGAGAAAGATAATAATAGAATAAATAGAGAGGCATGACATTAGTAGGACACAGATATGGTTTATTACCTGTTGACGACGTGTATAGTATTCTCAACTGGATGGTCTGAGAAGTATTTCATGTTGGGTAAAGTCTTTTTACAAGCAAAATGAGAAGTAGTGATTGACTGTTTAAAAAAATAATTGGAATAATGATAATGATGATCGGGAAAAATAATGAAAAGCTATTGGATTATGAAATGGGGATTTTAATGTCTCTGTATTGACTGATATGCATGGTATTCCTTCTGGAAAATGAAATGTAATACATTGTAAAGTTATATGTGATTCAATGTAATATAAACAAGATTATGATGATAATAAATTAAAAAAAGTAAATTAAAAAAAAAGTCAAGGTTTACTGAAGGTGGCAGGTGAGAGGAGGCTCATTTGAGGTATTTTCAATTTTATCTCCTTCCTTATCATAAAGTGAAATTATGAGCAAAGCCTTAATTCAGCACAGCCCTTATCCCCACGCAATGTAAGTTCAGAGAGTCCCTTTCTAAAGCTAATTATAAACACAGTGTATATCGCACACCCCAGAATAACACTACACCAGCCTTCCTCTTGAGCACTGTACATATCATTCTTCCAAAATCCCTGAGATAGGTGTAGTACACTTTATACGTGGTGAGTATCCCTATTTTACAGATTAGGGGACTGAGTCTTAGAATTTAAGAAATGTCTGGGGCCAGTAGGTGGCATGGTGGTTAAGGCACTGGACTCTCACATGCTGACTGTGGTTCCAGCATTGAACTCTCACATGGCCAACTAAGGTTCCAGTCCCAGACCTGGTGGCTTGCTCTCTCTCTCTCTCTCTCTCTCTCTCTCTCTCTGTCTGTCTTTCTCCCTTTCTGTTTCTCTGTGGTAAGTGTACATGCTCTATAGCAAATTTTAAACATAATAAATAAAATTAAATAAATAATTATTTTTTATAAAGGAGAATTTTTTAAATATGTCCACACTCAGAAAGGTAGGAAGGGATGAAGCAGAAATTTCTGTCCCAGGCTATCTGACTCCAAACCTACCTGTACCATTCTGATCCAAGGGACACAGAAGTCATACAGCAATCTTTGGAAATTGCAAGGACTAGAGCTGGTTTTTAGGACCTGCTCCACTTCCCCTGCCCAGGGAAGGGCAGCTCAACACTAGCACAGATCTCTCCAGAAACAGAGATGTTACCCTGAGCTGATTTGTGTGCCTGTGACCTCTGCAGGTTCTTCTAGTGACAATGGCTCCACAACCCCTGCCATGGCCATAGGCAGAAAGCAGAAGACTTGCAAAGACCCAAGACAGTGTCCAGAGGCTTCTGTGGATCTGAATCCCCAGAGTCATGGAGTGAAAGTCCAGGCCAGCAAAGTTATAAGGCATCCAGGTTTGTCTCTAACCCTTCCATTATACTTTTGCCCTCTCTTCTCTACTTTTAATCTATACACTCTACTTCATAGCCCATAGCAATTAGGACTCAAGAAGCTTCTATTCCATTAGTCCAAGTTTTACCTCTCTCTGATAGAACTTCTTTCCCCTCAATGCCCCTCTCATTTTATTTATCTCCTCAAAAATAATTCATCGTGGGTCTTACTCTCCTGGGACCCTTTGCAAAAGTCACAGCTAAGTTTCTGATAAACAGACTCTTGCTGAGGTATGAATGATTGATCATAGATGGATATGGCCCCTTCTCCAAGGGCATTTGCACTTTGTTTTTAATTTGCTATAGAATGTGTGTGCTTACTGGAGAGAGACAGAGGCAGAGAAAGAAAGAGAGAAATCACCACCCTCCCTCTGCCCCCCGCTGCCAAGAAAGATGACAACAATTCTTTCCTTGCAAGTCTTTCTCCTCCATTCTACTCTTGGGATTTGGGGCATGTATACACATGCAGCTGGTATGTCCAGGACTCAAATCTCACAGTGGCCATGTGAGTTCCAGATGCCCAAACACTACACCACCTGGCTGGTCAGTGGAGTGTTTGCTTTTAAAGCAAGGGATTCAGCCATCCTTCTTCCAAAAGAGCTCACTCCCAATGATAAGAGCTTCAGATGTTTTAGATCTGCTTATAGCTTCTAGAAAATAGGAAAGCAGATTTTTGGCCAGAAATAGGCTCAAAGACCTGTGCAGGCAGAGTCCAGGGATCACAACACATATATGAAAACGTTCTGTTACATTAGTCTTCCCAAAGTTCAAGAAGACAATCATCAAACAAAGAAAAGCAGTGGCTATTGGAATGTGTGAAGGTTTATATTTGTGTGTGTGTGTATGTGTGTGTGTGTGTGTGTGTGTGTGTGTGTGTGTGTATTAGGGGGAAGAGCCCTCCAACTGGTTACTGTTTCTCTCGTTTGCAAGAGATAACAATGACAGCCCTTGGTCTACACAGTTAGTTAACCTGAGGAATGTGCTGTGTAAGACTGTAATTAAGGCAATGGGGTAGTTAAGTTTCCTCAGAAAGGGAGGGAATGTGGATAAATAAGGCATTTAGGGAAGCAGACACAACATCAGAGAGATAATGTCAGGAGCAGAAATCAGGGCTGAAAATCTTCTAGACAAAACCCACTAGTTCCTAAGGAGTTTGTACTAGCCCAGAGAGAACAAAAAAGTGGGGCTCAGTCTTGTCAGCACTCAACCTGAGAGAGGCTATGGCAGACCATCAAGGTCACACACAGCCCAGCAGTCTCTAGGAAGCAGGCAGAGTCACCAGAGCTGAACAGACAATAAAGGTTAACTGACCCAACTCCCTCATTTCATAAATGGGGATCTAGTGAGGACACATGACTTTCACAAGGTCTCATCCCTATTCTAAGTGTCAGAATCAGAACCAGAATCAGAGTCTTCAACCCCAATCTGAGATACTTTGCTGACCATGACATCCTGTGGCTCTCCAACAACCCACTGCCAATCAGACCGGCAGCTCTTACCTTGGGAGGCAGAGAGTGGCCTGACCCCAGGATGGGTCAATTTTGGTGAGGAATGCAAGTGTGTGTCCTCATAGGAAATGCTCAGGAGGGTGGTTTGCAGATGGGCAGCCTCTGCACACGTGCAGACATAGCCACAGCAGGTGGGGACAGTGAGTTAGCAACTGCCAGGCACCATGCCAGGGGTCACTTTGCACATTTTTAAATACAGTCCTCAAAACAACCTCTTGAAATGAGAACAGTCATTACTCCCATTTTCTAAATGAGACTCAGGGATAGCAAATGAGGGTCAGGAGGTATCATAGAAATTTTCATCCATACTTTGACATTGAAGGAATGAGATTATAGTGAGTTTACCCAGAAGTTATCTAAGAGCTTGAAGAAGGAGAACAAAGGACAGGGTGGAGCTGTGGCCTCAGGCTATTCTTATAAAAACTAGTTCAGACCCAAGCCCCAAGAGTTTATGGGTCATCATTGAGGAAGGCAGGCCCAGAAGAGAAAAGTTGATGAGGTAGAAGAGGAGGTTCCATGAGGCAAAGCTGGCCAAGTTCTATGTCCATTGCAAGGGTTGCAACATAGACCAAAATCCACAGAAGCAAGTCATTGAGGCAGATAGGATTTAAGCACTGAGAAATATTAGGCAGAGGAGGTAACGTGCAAACACACTAAGAAGGGCCCACAGAAAAGGAGCTATGGTCACGGGACAGGAACTAGAAGAGAGAACCTTGGAGCTGGACCAAAGCTCTACTGCTCCTTCAACTTCCATTCTGCTGAATCCCATGTTTGTCAGCTAGGGGAGGGGATGGAAGTGAGCATGGCAGAAATGTCCAAGTGTCCATTGCACTTGCACCCACGCCACACCAGGAGGCAGGCAGCAGGTACTGGGTGATTTTGAACCAGGCTCAGGACCTGCCATGTCATGGAAATAGAACAGAGGCACTAACTAGAGGCCTTGACTGAAGGGGGTGGGTGGTGTGTTGGTGGGGGGAAGGACTGATAAATATGGGTGAGGGTGGACAGCTGTGGCTGTCCAGTACATTCTGTCCTTTGCTACTTAGAGAATTCGGTGTCTATGTCTTTCCACCAGAAGTTTGAGGTCCCAGCATGTACACAAATCTTCCCAATACCTCACAGAGATAACAAGAGCTACCTCATGGGGTACTGTGAGAATTAACTAACATAATTGAGATAATTTGTAACAAAAAAAACTCTTGGTATGATGCCTGGGACACATAATATATCCTTGCATTGTAGTTGCTATTAGCAATTGCATTTAATAACAAAATAAAATTTTAAATTGAAATTAGAACTAAACAGAATTAAGATCTGTGCCTATTTTATCACAATGACACTGTACCTGGGGAAGACTGAGGGTCCATCTGTACAGGGGACTAGCAGGGAGTCTCTATGTCTTTAGTTTATGTATTCATTGCTGGAACAAATAGCCTCTGAGAGGGGAAAGCACATAAGAGAGAGGAGAAGGAAAATTAAACAAGACAGAGGGGCAGAAGGCAGAGGCACAGATGCCTATGGTTATAGACAGAGGCTGGTTGTAGATAGTCAGCTCTTTCCCAAAAAATGTTGGAACCAAAGAGGGACCCTAAAGACCATCTCATCTAACACTTATGGAAGAAAAGAATGAGATTTAGATGGATTATACCACAAGTTAGTGGCAGACTTGAAACTACACATCACCTTCAAGATGTTCCCATCCTTTGCCTTGTCCAAGAGGCCACATGAGTTTATTGCCCCCTTACAAAAAGAAAAGATGAGCCAGTTTTCTCAGCTTTCATGGCAGAAAAATAGCTGAAATAGATCCATCCCAAAAATTGCAAGAGTCTAGACTTTCTTTTGTAAGAACTCTGTTTTGCTCTCAGGGGGCTGTTTATGAGCAGGGAAGGCTATTGGCTCCCTGGGATATCTGAGAGGGACAGAGTGGGCCAGGATGAAGTGCCAGGCTGAGGGACAGAGGCTGTTCAGACACAGCTGGGAGCAAAGTGCATCCCAGTCCAGGCACATCTGATCTCTCCTTACTTCTCCACTCAGAAGGTGAGACACTCTAAGGAAGGAAATCAGCAGGTACCTCCCAAAAATTGTCAGCATATGATTTTGGGGTATGTGGGACGAGGGCAGCTAAAATGACTATTGCCTAGAAAGCTCAATACTGCCAGGTCCCCTGATGTTTATGAAGTAATCTGGGCCCAAGGGAGTACTCTCCTGATGTTGGCCTTCTTACTCAACCCCGTCTAACGAGCTTTCCCATGTCCAAGTAGGTGAGATGTAGAAACCACAGCCTTCTCTGCTCAGCACTTCCAAAGTCACTGCCCAGTATTATCTGTGATTAAACATAGCCAAGAGAACACTAGACGTGCAGAGAAGCCTTAACCAAGGCCATATCAGATACCACCTTCAGGGGCCGGAGGGCAAGGACAGGGTAAATGACAAATAATCCGAGTCTCCTTCCTAGCAATCAATCTCACTCACTCACTGTCTCTCTCTCTCTTTTCTCCAAATGCTGCAGAGACTCAGAATAAACCCATCCATCCCCTGTGTAAGCCTTTGTTTCAAGAGCAGCAAAATGGCTGAATGAGGCAGCTTGAAAACAAGAAAATACCCAGTGATTTCAACCTTGGGAAACGCCAGGAGCAATGGAAGTTCCCACTTTCATGGAGAGGAAATGGAAAGCAAACCTTGTCACCTCCTCCCCCATCTCCCAGGTCTGTATGTTCTAACACATCTTTCTGGCCCACCTTGCCTGGGCCACTAAGACATGTGAACCAATGAGGTTGAGAGATGAGCAAGTTGGTTCTTTATACACAACAGTAGCAAGACATAAAAGATACAGTCTAGCCTACAATCAAATATTCTCCTGCTAGTTCTGCCTCCACCCATACTCCAAGACTGGCCAAAATGATGGTGGCAACTGAAGGACAATAGCACAATAGCACAATAGCACAACACGGTTCATGCCATAGCAAGAACATAGTTCAGAGCACATTCCAGCACCCATGCTCCGCCAGCCTGAATGCCCTCTGCAATGACATTCGACTACACACCTAAAAGTTGACATTGTCTATTTACCAATTCCCAGGACTTGAAAAGCTACCCTGTCTATACCCAAGGGTTGAGAACACTCTGACTTTATCCGGCAGAAGAGAGAAATGAGCTATTCAGTTAACTCTGAGGGCACTTTCTCTTATCCATCCATCTTGTAAATCTCTTAGAGGTAGTGATCCAGCCTTATTCCTTTCTTAGACTTCCTCATCGAGCGGAGTGCACAGGGCTTGGCCTACACCAAGTCCACTCAAAGTATTCAGTGTACAAAAGGCAGGCCCATCTGCCCCATCCATTCCACTTTCCTCTGGTCCTGGAGGTCATAGACGTAGGACGTACCTCACCGTAGTGGGTGCCATCTCCCAGGTCTGTATGTTCTAACACATCTTTCTGGCCCACCTTGCCTGGGCCACTAAGACATGTGAACCAATGAGGTTGAGAGATGAGCAAGTTGGTTCTTTATACACAACAGTAGCAAGACATAAAAGATACAGTCTAGCCTACAATCAAATATTCTCCTGCTAGTTCTGCCTCCACCCATACTCCAAGACTGGCCAAAATGATGGTGGCAACTGAAGGACAATAGCACAATAGCACAATAGCACAACACGGTTCATGCCATAGCAAGAACATAGTTCAGAGCACATTCCAGCACCCATGCTCCGCCAGCCTGAATGCCCTCTGCAATGACATTCGACTACACACCTAAAAGTTGACATTGTCTATTTACCAATTCCCAGGACTTGAAAAGCTACCCTGTCTATACCCAAGGGTTGAGAACACTCTGACTTTATCCGGCAGAAGAGAGAAATGAGCTATTCAGTTAACTCTGAGGGCACTTTCTCTTATCCATCCATCTTGTAAATCTCTTAGAGGTAGTGATCCAGCCTTATTCCTTTCTTAGACTTCCTCATCGAGCGGAGTGCACAGGGCTTGGCCTACACCAAGTCCACTCAAAGTATTCAGTGTAGGCAGGCCCATCTGCCCTGCCCCATCCATTCCACTTTCCTCTGGTCCTGGAGGTCATAGACGTAGGACGTACCTCACCGTAGTGGGTGCAGTAGGTCTCAGGCTTGGTCAGCCCACAGGTGGATGAAGCTCGGAGAAATTGGGTCCTCCCAATGAGTAGGTCCCCAACAGGAGGATAGCAGGCCCCACGGGAGCAGGCTTGCTGGGCACACAGGAGGCCGGGCAAAGCTGAAATCACAGAATGGTGCTGGGGTACAGTCCAGAGAGAAGATGGCCCAGTCGGCCACCCCAGAATCCCTCAGGGGAGCTGACATTGCCAAGACTAGACCCTCTCCTTCTCTTACAGTCCCATGCACTGCTGGCAGTAATGACTGTCATCCAGATAATGTTAGATTTCAAAAGCCAACTTCATATTATATAAACTTAAATTTGAAAAGGAGAGGTAAAAACACTAACAACTAAAAACCACAGGTAATCCCAAAATGTGGCATCTATAATGTGGCTTTTAGAATCAAGCTGGAGACACATACTCAGTCACCAGGACATGGCACACAAGTCTCTTCTGTAGCAGGCCTTTGCTGGCAGCCCAGAGGAAGGTTGATGACCTAGCCGTTTGTAGAACATTGAGAAAGGTCTGTGTTCTCTTTGCTCTTTTATCTGCAAAGTTGGCCCAGCTGCACCTGGTGAGTGCCCAGCACCAATTCACTGGAAACTCAAGAACTAAAGCCCTGGTGGCTCTGGAGCTGGCTTAGAGTAAAAGCATAGGAAATAAACTGTGTGGGGACTCAGAAAACCTCAAACCACCCTCAGTAGGAGGCTCAGCCAAGGTGGTACAGGGAGTAAGGGTGCCACTGTGTGATGCTGGAGCCACAGGAGAAGTCCCTACGTTCGGTTTGAACATGCCAGGCATGCCCTCAAGCATGTGTCTAAGCACATCCATGATCCTGACTTGCCGGAAGGTTAGGAGAAGGATCATGGTATAGAGACCCTGTAGAGGCGTGTATGTGTATGTGTGTATTCCAAAACAAAATAAATAACTTTAAAAATAAAAAAGATAAGACAGTAACCTTTTAAGAGAAGAAGAGAATTTTTTTTCCTCAAAGTCCAAAGGAATGGGAAAATCTCCATCCTCAGCTGCAAAGTATTCCAAATCTGAGACACTACAGGGTGACAGGTAACACTCACATGTTGGCAACCTAAACTCTCCTGCTGCCTGTGCTGTCACCCCCCAGCTGTATAGCAGAGCCTGAAAGGATGGGAAGGGATACTTACCAAAACACAGGAGAAGAAGTGGTGTCATCTTCAGTCAATGGGGTGGTCCCCAGAGAGGACCTCACCTGAGACAGAGCAAAGCAGCCAGGGTGAGATAATGCAAACCCCAAGAGCAAACTAGCCTGTTTTCTGTTTCTGGACTCTTGTTTTTTTGGGAAATCTTTACTTGGGGTCTGGACCTAGGGCACTTCTGAGCAGCAGGTACACTGGTAGCCAAAGGTTTGGAAAATGCTAGAGCCCTAGATTCCTACCTGCTGGCATGGGACTCACTGGATACCCTAGAAAAAGTCCATCCCCTCCCAGCCTTTGGATTCCTCTTCTGAAATGGATGGAGAGAAGACTGACACTGCCCTACCCCACATGGCCATAAGGATAACACAGAGAGCTGGAAGGGGTAGAGCCATTTAAAGGAGAAGGGTGCAGGGAGGTCCAGGCCTTATTCCTTCCCCAAGAGTGTGCACTGGCTTCTCTCAGGGCCTGAACCTATAGCCTCAACCCAACTCAGCCCACAGGCCCAAAGGTGAAAGTGTCAAAGTGCCTGAGGGCCTGGAGGCAAGCCCACTCCTGCCACTGGCATGGTCTCCAAGACCACACAGGGCCACTCTGAGTTTGAGGCAGTGGTGGCCACAAACCTAAACTAAGCAGATGGTTGGGATGCAACAGGGAGTGAGGAGGGCCTGGCAGACTTTTTTAAAAAGTGAGTGAGGATCTCATCTGAACTGGAAGCAGTCCCCAATGTCTCCAGCTAGGGACTGGAGCTAAAGGACAAGGGAGAGGCTGGGAGGACACAAAGCAGGGATTCAAAGGAGGCTGTGGATGGGTATTTGAAAGTCGCTGTGGGGTCCAAGAGGCATGCCTGCCTTGTCAAGGCATGCCCCATCCTTGTTCGTGCAGCACCTTGGATGGGACGCTCGCTCTGCTCTGATAGCCTCACGGTCCTTTGGCTGGGGTGGAGGGATTGGAGGGTTGGCAAGGCAGGGGTAGGGGGAAAGTGGGGGAACACCTGGCACCTTTAAGTCATGAGTCCCAATGCTTCAAACTTTTTCTTTCTAATCCCCTACTAGGAGAGTCGGGAGGGGACCTGTAACCTGGAGTCTCAAGATTAATGATGGCCTAGGAGAGATTTTCGTCCAGGGCTCCCTCTGCTCTCCCATCCCCCAGGAAGTCCACCTGAAACTAGGCTTTCTGAGCCAGGCTAGCCCACCCTTTCCACTTCTCTTTTGTGCTCAACCCCAAATCTAAACCTGCTTTCATCTAAGTCATCGGGACACTTATCAGATGTGAAAAAGCAATCCAAACAGTATCAGACATTTTAACCTGGCTTGTGGAGGTGAACTTACTCAGGTGAGCTCTCAGGGAGAGGAATGAATCGGCCCTGTCTGAGATGGAGGCCAGGCACCCTGCGATATGGCCCTCCTTCTTCACCCGGGGCCCCTCCACCCCCCGGGAAGGTGAAGGCAGGTAACCTACCTTGTTCCGTGCTGCTTGCTGTTCTTTCTCCAGATTGCCTCTGTGAGAGCACCCCCTGAATGTGGGGGTTTCCTCTCCTGGCTCCAAGTTTTTAAACAGCAGTCTCACCTCTAAGACTCCCTGGCTGGGCGTAGCCCACTGCAGGGCAGGGCTCAGGAATCTGGCAGCCGTCACGTCACGCCCTCTGTCGTCACTGAACCCCCACCCCGCAGGACAGGACCAGGCAAGTGGGTTGGTCCCAGCAACCTCACAGCAAGCTCTGTGGTGCTCACCTGTCTGTGGGTGCCAGGAGGCTGGAGGGGGCACCGTATGCTGGAAGCGCCGGACAGATGTTGGTGGCCATGAGAAGACAGGATTTCTGGCATGGTCAGTGCTCTCACGTTTGTGCCAGGCACTGTGCTTGGTACTTTCTCCAGGCCGGTAGAGCTCAGCTTTCTCTTGTGTGCTGGACCACCCTGGACAGAAGACTAGGCAGGAAACACAAAGTTCAGAGCTAGCATATTGAGTATGAAAGCCCTGAACATGTCACTGGGCTGGAAGGTGAGAAGACATAAACATACAGAACCCTGGAAAGCACCAGGCCTCTCCTGAGGGAAAAAAAAAGGTGGAAATCCCCAGCTTCTTGGGGAATTTGGAGGCTCCTTAAAAGGCAACAGTTCATCAGGAAAGGGTCAAAGCTCAGCCCGCCCAAGGAGAGCTTAAGAGGAATGAACAGAGTAGCTCTAAATGCCTCCCCTGCGGTGGGCTCCCTTGGCTGGCAGGGCTGGCAGGGAGCCCAGGACAGGTAACTACCTGTGAGTCACTGCCCCCAGCCACAGGGAAGGCTGGTGTTCTGGCCCCTCCCTCCTGG
>NW_006160147.1:7990055-8000276 GCF_000334495.1 Tupaia belangeri chinensis
CCTGCCTGGAGGGTCAGGAAACAACCCTGAGCACAGAGGTGGAAAGCGGAAACGCTGAAGCCTGGCTAGACTAATGCAATCAAGGCATTCTTCCCTTGGCCCCCTGCGCTCTGAGGACGGGCTTCCTCTGTGGGACCCCAGCGGCTCCTGGCTTAGAGCTCTGAGCTTAGAGCCACATCAATGGCAGCAACAGGTCCAACCTGAGAGGCTGGTCTCAAAGGACACCGGTTCCCTAGGTTAGGGCCAGAGGTTTTTTAGGGAGACCTGGAGGGTCAACTCAGTCTATATCTTGGCCCTAGGGAGCCTGTATTAGTTGCCTAAAAATTGCAATTTAAAGGAGATTCTTTCATTATTGTATTATTATCCGTTGTTAGAGGGTTTGTGCTTGCTGGATAGAAACAGAGAGAGAGAGGCAGAAAGTGAGAAGGGATCCCCAAGGGGGAATAGTCACACCACAATCCCTTCTCTTCCATTTCTCCCTCCTGTCAAGATTTTGGGCACACATGTACACATGCCCAGCATGTTTTTCAAGCCGTCTAGGTCCAGAACTGAACCATGCAGTCAGCTGTGTGGGATCCAATGACCTTAACCACCACACCATTGTCTGGCCCTAAAGGAGATTCTTAACTATCCACTCCAGCTGGTCATTGCTTCCTAAACGGACAGTTGGTTACCATTGTAGGATATGTCCTGAGAACCCTTAAGGAAAGATATAGGATTTTGTGAATTTCACTGGGCATTTCTAGCCCTCAGGCTCTAACTTAGCACACAGTCAGGTGGACAGGAGAAATACTATAGCAAATAGGCCATAAGTTGTCTAGATGCTTAACGGTAACACCAGTAAAAGCTCATGTCTTGTCCTCCTTCCTCTCTACTCCCCTCTACCCCCAGGCCTGGAAGCATCTTCCTGAAATCTGGCTTAACTCAGCAGTCAGGATTAGCACAAGCAACTTCCCTTCATTGGCCTCTGTGGAACACAGGGAGACCCCATCAAGTACCCCAGGGACAAGGGTCATTTCTAACATACCTGAGTTTTGAGCCCCCTCCCATCTGGCGGTCCCTTTCTCTCCACATCTCCAACTCCCTGAACTCAAGACTTCCAGGAAACTTTTACCCTCTGGCCCATGACCGGAGGATATGACAAAGAGCTCAATAATAATGAACTCAGTAGACTAGGGGTGATGTTGCAAGCCACGACCTTGGAGGAGACCAGCTGAGGCAGGTAGGAATGCAGAGGGCCTCACCATGAGTGGCCGTGGCCCTTTAAATCCCCACCTCCTCCCCGTCTGATCCCAGGAGCCCAGGTAAATGAGCTTTCATGTCTCAGACTTGACAGGCTGGGGCAGGCCCTGGAGTGGTTTGGCTTCACAGGAGGGAAATGTCAATTGCTTCATTTGGGCCCCCCACACACTCCCTGACCAAGTCTTGGAGCTGTTATGCAGCTCAGTGGGCCTCTCTTCAGGGGCACTGGTCATTCCCAAGTGGGGATCCAGCCTCCCCAGAACTTCAGGGCCCCAGCACAGGCTTTGGAACTTCAGAACTCAATGTGTTCAGAGACAGTAGCTGGAAGTAGAGCCCAAGGCTAGATTAGGGTCTGACCAAGGAGAAAGGGAGCTGGGATGCTGTTCATGCACCTCAGCCTCCCCTCTATGCACCCCTGTCCTCTCTCCCTCCCACCTACACTCCTGCTTCAGAGCACTCATCTCCCCTGGAGCCTTGGTTCATTAGAACTTATGCTTAGGAAGTGGCTGCTAAGGTCATCCTAGACTCCTGTTTCTCTCTGCCCACACCAATCTTTCAGGGAATTCTGTTAGTTCTCTCTTCCAAAAGTAAACAGAATCCTCTTCCACCCTTCTGGCTGAGCCTCCCTTTCCCTAACTTCAGCACCAGCTTCCCGACCTGTCCGTAGCCAAGTCCTAACACAACAGGTTATGTTCTTCCCCTGCTCAAGAGCCTCCACTACCTCCCCATTTCACTCGAGGCCAAAGCCAAAGCTGAGACATAGGAGACCCCACATGGTCTAAACTCCCCCATCCAGCGCCCACGTTCCCTTTCTGCCTCCACTATTACAACCCCTTCCTGCTGTCACTCCAGCCATTTGCCTCCAAACGGCCAGGACTGTCCTTAGGGCTTTTGCTCCAGCAGCTCCTGCTGCCCGGAGTGCTCTTTGCCCGTCCATCTGTCCATCCGTTCCAAGTCTCAGTGAGGCCTATTCTGACCATTCTATTTAAAATGACAGCCCACTTCCCTGCTCCATCCCTGCCCTCCCCCTTTTCCTAATCCCACCAATCCTACCTTATCAGGGGTTATTTATCTATTTATTTATTTACTTAATTTTATTTGCCAGAGGGCACATGTGTTCGCTGGAAAGAGACAGAAAGAGAAAGGAAAAGTGAAAAAGTCCCTCCTCCCCAAGTGGGAAATGGTCATACTGTCTATTTCTCCCTCCTTTCAGGATCCTGAGCATGTATGCACATACACCTGGAGTGTTTCTCAAGCTGCCAGTTTGGGGACTCAAGCCACGTGGTCAGCCATGTGAACCACCTGAACCACCAGGCCATGGTCTGGCCCCTAATTTTTATTTTTATTTTGCAACATTTACCACCTTTTAGCCAACTATATATTTAACCTATTTACCATATTTATCTTGTGTCTTTCCCCATTAAAAGGTAACATCAAGAAGGCAGAGATTCGGGGCTATTTTGCTCACTATTCTTTTCCAACTGCCTGGCACAGAGAGGTGCTCATACTTGTAGAGTGAACAGATTCGCTGTGAAGTGCAAATAAGCAAATAAGCAAGAGTTGAGTGGGTCCCCATGCCTTCTAGCTGCAGCTTTACTCTCAGCAAAAAAAGGAATATTACTGGTAGTGGCAATGCACACACTGGCCAGCTATGGAGGGGAGTCTTTTTTGAGGCACCTTCCCCCAGATTACAGAAATGTCACCCATATAGACAGTATCCTTTGCCTGCTCATCAGTCACTCCTGCCAATGTCTCAAACAGGGTGCGGGAGTGGTATTAAAAGCTGCTGTCTCCATTATCCATGCATCCATCAAGCCCAAATCATCCAGCTTGCCGAGGAGCTCAGCCAAGATCTGAGCAAATGGAGCTACGGAACAATGGAAGGCGGAAAAGAAGGACAGGGGAGAAGTCAAGAGAGGCTAAGAGAGCCCAGTCCAGGCTGTGGATCTCGGGGTTGGAAGAAGGGGCGCCTGGTGACTAAGGCTCAGGCACCTGAATGCAGTGAGTCATGACTGAGTCCTCGTCTATGGGACAGGGTGGACTCCAGGAATGGCCCTGGGGATTTGCCACGTAACAAAAGCTGGCATGGCCTGTACTCCTGCTCAACTGCCCCCCTGTCCAGACAATCAGTCAGTCTTCCATGCCCCTCTGTGGGAACCAGAGAGAGGTGAGCGTCTTATGCTACTGAGGCACGGACAGAGGCCCAGCCCCAGGAGGGGCCATCAGTAGGCAGGACAGAAGCCAGGGGCTGTCAGCTTGGGAGACGCTATTCCATACCCTTTACTCCACCTCACCCCTGCCTACCTCATTGGAAGGTTCACCCAACAGACAACATGCGCATTAGCTTGGGGCTGAGATCTGGGAGAAATCAGACAGTCACCCTAACTGCTAGGTAATGTTTACTGAGCATCTGCAGTGTGCCAGGCACCATTCTAGGCTCTTACATGTATTAATTTGTTTTCTACCCACCACCTCTCTGTGGGGTAGACGCTTATTTATCCTTACTCAGTGGATGAAGAAGGTGAGGCATACTTTCAACTCAGTCCCAGGTAGTACCTGGTGATTAGAGCCCAGGTAGGTTTGCTCCAGCACTCACATTCATAACCAATACCTAGGACTGAAGATGAACCCATGGCCTAAGTCGCCTGACTCTACCCCTGCTAACCCTAGATCAGAGCCCACCAGATCCTGGACTTCATGTCTCCCAGACCCAGTCAAGACCCAGTACATGAAAACTCTTATTTGTACCTTTGTTCCAAACCTCGGATCACCCAGGTTGGCTGGGGTCCCCAGAGGGGACACTGATATGTAGAAACAGCCACAACAGATACTACCAGGTGCCTCTTCAAGCATTTTCTGTATTGACAGTCTAGTGTAGGCACAGACAGAGACAGAGCTGACCTCCAGTCCTTTCATCGCAGAGGCTGGAGGTGGTACCTCTTCAAGCATTTTCTGTATTGACAGTCTAGTGTAGGCACAGACGGAGACAGAACTGGCCTCCAGTCCTTTCATCGCAGAGGCTGGAGGTGGTACCTCTTCAAGCATTTTCTGTATTGACAGTCTAGTGTAGGCACAGACGGAGACAGAACTGGCCTCCAGTCCTTTCATCGCAGAGGCTGGAGGTTACCAGCATGGAACTGTTCTGAATGAGAGAAGGGCAGCTAGGGGGCCTGGAGAGAGGCAAGGCCTTGAGGAGCTGATGAGATTAAGAAAGGGTATGATAATTTCCCCTCACCAAGGAAGGGCATCCCCCACCCTGAGCTCAGGGTCTGGGCACCTCAGGGGCTATGGCTCCTTCTGTTGTGTCTCCCAAGGGAACTCCTGAATGGCGAGCCCGTCTGTACAGCCCAGTGCAGCCTGCAGTTTGGTGGAGCCACATGCTGGCCATAACTGGCTGGCTCCCAGAGAAGAAATATTCTCTAACTCATCCCAGAGTTCTGATCTTCCACTTGCAGAAAGGTTGGCCCACCACCACACCCTCTTCCTACCCCCAACCACCTCTATCTCTATTATTTAGCCACTAACCTCTGGCAGCTAGGTTCCCTATACCAAAGGCCAGCCTCCCTGACCTTTGCCATAGACCTGCCTTGTGAGGTTGGCTATGTGGCCATGCCTCACCGAGAGGAATGAGAGAGACACCTGTCTGAAGGGACTGCATGCAGCCATGTGGCAGGCTGAGGGTCTGGGAAATGAGACTAAGCAATAGCAGAGAGTGAGGTGGGGTGTGTGCACCCGGGCATCTGCTCCCCATGCCGTCAGTGCTCCTTCACAGGATCTTATTTACATTTTAAAGTTGTTATATTCTGTAATTTTACGGTATATGTGTATTTATTTTACTATGTTAACATATATATAACATAAAAGTTGCCATTTTATCATTTCTAAGTGTACCATTTAGTGACACCAAAAGCATTCACAATATTGTGCAACCATTACCACTATCTATTTCCAGAACTTTTTTATCATCTCAAACAGAAACTCTGTACCCATTAAATAATGACTCCTCATTCCCTCTGACCCCTGCCTCTGGTAACCTCTATTCTACTTTTTCTTTCTCTCTCTCTTTCTTTCTTTCTTTCTTTCTCTCTCTCTCTCTCTCTCTCTCTCTTTCTTTCTTTCTTTCTTTCTTTTTTGTTTTCCATTTGCCAGAGGGCACACGTGCTTACCACAGAGACAGAGAGAGGAAAAGGGAGAAACCACCCCACAACAGGGCATGGTCACATTGTAATCCCTTCTCCTCCGTTTCTCCATCCTGCTGGGACTTTGCACACACACATATACATCTGGAGAGTTTTTCAAGACACCAGGGCTGGGATTCAAACTGCGCACTTGGCCGTGTGGGATCCAGATCCCTTCACCACCAGGCCACAGGGGCAGCCCACCTCTATTCTACTTTCTGTCTCTGAATTTACCCATTCTAGATACCTCATGCAAGGGTAATCATACGTCATTTCTCCTTTGGTTTCTGAGTTATTTCACTTAGTATCATTTATGTTGTAGTATACATCAGAAATTTTTCTTCCTTTTTAGGCCAAATAATATTCCATTATATGTACAAACCACATATTGCTTATCCGTTAACCTGTTAATATATTTATATTTGACAATATTTTAAGTTGTAAAATAATTAATTTTTAAAAAAACATAGTAACTATGGTTAGAGTTCTTATGCAGGAAATAATGCAGATTTGATTTTTAACTTGCTGTGGTCACTCAGCTACAACATGTGTGTTGCTTTAAAATTCTAAGTATGGAAGCCAAACAGGTGGCATGGTGATTAAAGAGCTGGATTCCCACATGGCCAGCCACAGTTTGAGTTCCAGACTCAGTGGTTTGAAAATCACACCAGGTTGGGGCCAGCAGATGATGTGGTGATTGAGGGTCCTGGACTCTCACATGGCTAACTACAGTTTAAGTCTCAGAACCGGTGGCTTACTTTCTACTTTGCCTCTCTCTCTCTGATCAAACTGGAAAATAATAATAATGATAATAAATAAAGTTAAATAAAATACTTCTAAAAAAAGAAAATAAAAGAAAATTATGCCAGGCATGTGTGTGCATGCCCAAAAATCCCAAAAAGAAAATGGAGGAGAAAGGATTGTGGTGTACCCATACCCTCCAGGGGGTGATTTCTCACTTTCCCTCTCTCTGTCTCTCTTTGGCAAGTGTATGTGCCCTATGGCAAAAGAAATTTGAAAGAAAAAAAAAATTTAAATATGATCCCTAAAAGGGATACTAAGAGAGACAAACTAAATGTCCTAATGTTTAAATTTGAGGGCAGAGATGGAGAAATAAACACCTTGAGCTCAGAGGGGAAGGGAGTATGAGTGCATTTGACTTTCTATATGGAACTGACACCATTCAAAGGCTTTTAATCGGTACCTCCCATCAGTTACCGTGGCTACACAGGGGTCTATGTATGGACTGGACCTTGCTCCAGTTTAGCTACTCAATAGAAACTTGAACTTGGGCTCACAGGTTGTCACTTCCATTGTTTGTTAAATAAAGATGTCAATTCTACACCTTCTCAGCAGGCCGCTCCTCAGAATTCAAGTATGTGTGTGTGTGTGTGTGTGTGTGTGTGTGTGTGTGTATAGCAAGAGCAGGCCTCACCCAGAGACTCAGTTGGCTTGCAGATAGTCAGGGACATTCATGTTTTCAAAGCTCCCTAGGTGAGTCTAACATGCAGCCACAGTGGGAAGCACTGAAGGCCCTCTAGCTCTGGGATGCTCTGCTCTTGGGGAGGTGATTCAGGACAGTAGTAAAAAGCCTAGACTTCAGAGTGAGAGAGCAGAAAACTCAAGTTCAAGTCTATATCACCAGCTATGTGGCTTTAGACACTTCTGTTGCTCCCCTAAAGGCCCGTTCCTGCAATGGGAACAGTGGCAAATGTACCTGATAGAGCCTGTGAAGACCAAAGGGAACAATGTTTGTCTAATACCCAACCCAGAGTCTAGCTAGGTGTGTGCTCTGCAAAAGGCCTCTGTCTCCGTGTGTGCATCACATGCAGGTGTTGCAGGCTGTGATCATCAGTCTTTGCAGCTGTTAATGAAAAGCAAATAGCACGCCCATTCAGATGTTTCATAACTCACTCACTGAGCAGTGAGCTGGCTTGGACTTCTCCTCTCCCAGGAAGTCTCGGGCCTAGAACTGGAATCTGTGTTTTGTGTGACCCCCCTCTCCCCCACCCATTGCTGAAGGGGTGTGAATTCTCCAGGAGCCAGAGAGAAAAGAGACAATACTTGAGAGTAGGGGCAGCTCTCTGGGAACAGGGTGATGTTTCTGGCCTTCATGGACAGGAAGGGCAAAGGGTAGTGGCAGGGAGGGAGTGTTTACGAACACAGAGGACAGAGGAGTAAATGCAAATGGGACAGGCTCATTTTATGGCCTTCAAGAGTTAGTAAAACTGGAGTCCAACACCTGATAAAGACAGGAGTCAAAGCTAGTCTGGGCAGGAAGTTTCCATCTGAACTCAGAACAATTGCCCAGCAAGTCTCGAAGGCAATAGAGAAAAGGCACTTTCTTTTCCTAGGACCTCTGCTTTCACAGGTCAAAGTCTGGACAATTTCCCTTAGGGCAAGGGTGAGGAGTCCTTACTCAATCTAATTCTTTGCCCTTAAAACAGAATTCAAAATGGATGATCTAAAATACACAGAAAGAGATTTTCATAACTTTGGGAAACTGTGAACTGAGGGGTGGGGGGGATAATTTGCCTAAAATCTACTTAATACTAAAGAAAAAAGTGGAGAGAAAGCAGGGAGAAAGTATCCAAAATGTTAGTATTTTCCATCTTTTTATATTTTTCTCTGTGCTCTCATCTTCCCCAGTGAGCATAGTTTACTAGAATGATCAGTGATAGTAAAGTAAAAAGATCTGAGGTAAGGAGAGTGACTTTGTCCCCTGCAAGTCAACTTGGACTGGTCCTTCCTCTGCTCCCGCTTACCGAGAACCCTCTTCTACTAAACATACAGACAGCCTGAGAGTTTGCTTGTAAGTTTTCTAAGTCATTGTAGATTTTGTGAGATATGATTTCCCTTCTTACAAAGTATTGTTATGTGAAGAGAGCACTTAGGGGCCGGCAGGTGGTGTGGTGGTTAAGGCACTGGGTTCTCACACAGCCGATAGCAGTTCAAGTCCTGGGCCTGATGACTTGCTTTCTCACTTTCTCTCTCTCTTTTTCTCTCTCTGTCTCTCTCTGGTCAAATTAAACATAATAATAGTAATAATAATAATAATGTTTTTTTAAAAAAAGAGAGAGCCATTAGCACAGTTCCTCTATAAATGTATGCATTGATTAGTGTGCGAGGGCCAGAAGAAAGAAGGGAGGAATGGCCAAAATTGTGAGAAAGCACTACCTACATCTTACTATTCTGCTTTGTAACTGCTTGTGTATATTAGGGCAAACCAAAAAGAAAGAGTTGTTCTTACTTACCTATATCTATATTTAGTGAGGATAACTAAAATTACTACCCTCATCCAAATCTGCCTCTCCCATGCAATCCTCTCAGGATAATGCCATCTCATTCTGATTTTTCCTGTTGTTTGCTCGGAAGTTTGTACACCCATCAGCTCACATTATTCCAGTATAAGTAGGAGTTTATCATCATGACTATGAGGTTATGTCTTCATATCACATTAATGCCTATCTCCAGTAAGGGATCCTAAGCTCCCCATAGCTAGAATTGCTAGAAAAAATAAAGGAATCCCAGTTAAATTTGAATCTCAGCTAAATAAGGAATACTTGGCTCCAAATATTGCAGAGGGATTAGTTACACTAAAATATTATTCATTGTTTATCTAAAATTCAAATTTTACTGCAACTTCTCTGTTTTCATTTACTAAATATAGCAACTTCACTTGTAGTAGGTTTTTACTCAGTCTTTCACTTGTAGTAGGTTATTTCCACAGTCCCATGATTTCCTGACTTATTCTAATATGTTTACCTTCCTCTAGAAGGTTCCTCATCTGTCAATAATCTTTCTAAATATGATGTTTAGAAAGGAACATAGGTGCCTTGGGTTCCAGACGCCTTGACATGATGGTGGCATTCTCTAGGCAGGGGCCACTTTATCAAAGTCCACTCCAGGTAAAGGACTGAGAGTCAAACCAACACCACAGACATAGGCTCATCCCTTTATCATCTGGAAACTGCACGTGCAGTCTTGAGTACTGTAGGTTGTATTTGCTCCTTTGTTTAAGTACTACTTAAAAAAATAGCTATATATTTTCCTGAGAGAACAGAGGGGACAAAATATTTTTCCAACCCTTGCCATGTGCCAAGGCTCCATTCTGAGTAATGTATATGCGGTATCTTGTTGAGGCATCACTGCAGTCTTTTAAGATGGCCTTTTGAGGAAGATATTATTATCCCCTTTTTATAGCTTCAGTATTGTTAAGTAGCTTGTACAAAGCCAGAGAACTAGTATTTTAGGATAGGCAATGCTACAGTAAAAATAATCAACTATGAAGCCTAAGCATCTTAGCACAACAGAAGTTTATCTGTTGCTTGCACAAAGTAATATGTAAGACTATGGGGAGACCCTCCGTCCCACATGCACCTCAGGAATTTCTGCCATCTCGTAGCTGCACCAACCAGGACATATGGCCTTCAAGGTGATGGCAGCAAGGTTAGAGAGCAAGGAGGAACTCCCACTGGCTATTTCACACTTCAGCTCTGAAACAATATAATCACTTCATCTCACAATCCTCGGCCAGAAATACTGGTGGGCCTCCTAAGTAAACTTCCTATGTGGCCAAAGAAAGAAACAGTAGAACTCGGTGAACACATAGCATTGTGAACCACAACCAGGATATGGCGAAGCCAGACTTCAATGGTTGATCTTTAGGCTTTAAGCATCCATGGTTTTTTCACTAGAATACCTGACCTCCCAAGACTGAGGAAGGACTCTATTTTTCACAAAAAATAATTGTCATATGACACAATTCGTAGAAAAGGAACTCTCAAGGAAACTAGTAGGG
>NW_006160147.1:8000371-8014419 GCF_000334495.1 Tupaia belangeri chinensis
GGAAAGTGGCTGTGGTAGATATTCTAGACCTGAAAAACCTAGAAGTGGCAAGGTTGATGCCCCTGGAAAATATTTGAAACATAGATGAGACAGCTGAAAATCATAGCCAGGGAAATACCTGAGACGCGTATCCACCTCAGTCTCTTTGAGAAAAACCACTGCAGGTGGCAGCACGTCCTGAAGGAGACGATGTGGGTGTGTGGCACAGTGATCAGCCATCTTGGTTAGCCCAGGGGCCTCCTTTGAACTCTGAAAGTTCCACATTCCAGGAAACCTTCCAGTTCTAGGCAAATCGGAGCAACTGGTTACTCCAGTTGTACTGTGTATCAATACATCTCAATACATTTCCACTCAGACAGCTTTTGAAAGGGTCACCTCAGGTGGCTTAGAATATTTTGTGTGAAGTATAATGATCTGAGAAAGTCAAGTTGGCTCTGAGTCCAAGAAAAATCTGGATGGAAATAGAATACAAGACAAAAAGCTGCCCCTGGGAAAAATCTCAGGAAGCTCCTGGATGAATGTCCTTAGCGAAGCAGTTCTCTTCTGAACTTGGGGGAAGAAAACAGTATACCAGCATGGCTTTTGTTCAGGAGGCTCAGCTCTGCTGCAGCAGCCTGAAAGGCAGGCTTCCCAGCCAGATCACACCACTGACCCAGACCGAGCTTGTTGATACATTAACAACGTTACCTTCTTCAAGTCAAATAGTGATAAGACAGATCGGCCCATCTTGGATCAGATGTATGTGAGCACACACACAAACACAGGCACACGTGGACCTCTGCACTTTGCCTGCGGCATTTCAGTGTGTTGGTTTTGGCTTGTGCTCCATCTGCTGTGAGTTGGATTTGGAAAGGACTTTGTCCTGTACACGCTCCGGCATCTCCAGGTTAGAGTCCAAAGTGCTCAGCTAGGCACTCAGGATCCAGCCAAAAAAGTTGCATTTCAAACCCTAACTTTCACAATCCCCATCATACAGTGCTTCAGTCCTGCCATCTGCTCCTTTGACCACACGTAGGCTTGATCCATCCAGCTCTGCCTGTCGACACCGCCCTCTCCACCTCCTGTGCACTTGGCCAAATTCTAAATCCAAGACTCAGATCAGATTCCCAGGTCTGCAAGGCTTCTCTGTGTCCTCTGAAATCTTCCCAAACTCTGGCAGCAGACTGTACCTATATGATTTAATCAACAATCAGTTCCATGCCGTTTTAGAAAACTCTTTGGTAACTATCTCAATTTTATATACTTATGTTTATTCAATTTTGAGTCATTTTGTGATTTGTCCCCAAACATGGTCTGTAAAGGTCTCTGAGGTCAAAGATGACCCTTGAGTACATAACCTAAATAACTGGTACTCAATAAGCAGATGTTGATTCATGAAGGGTCTCTAAAAAGTTCATGGAGAATGCATATTGTGAAAAAAATATATATGCATGGATTTCAAAAATACTTGCACCAAAATAAATTCATTCTCTTTTAAATTTTTAAATTTCTTTTAGAAAGAGATTTTTTCCTATAGGGTGTGTGCACTTGCCAGAAAGACAGAGAAACAGAAAGCAAGAACTCACCGCTCACACACCCTGCCCCCTGGGGGGGAGGATGGCCACGCCACAATCCCTTCTTCTCCATTCTCCTCTTGGGATTTTGGGCACACATGCACATGTGCCTGGTATGAGTTTTATGCCACCAGGGTCAGAATTCAAACCTCAGTCAACTACATGGGAGTCCAGCAATATAACCATTACATCATCTGCTGATTCCAATAAATTCATTCTTTAATTCCACTTTTTCACAAACTTTTTTTTTTTTTGAGGTTTTGCTATAGGGCACATGTGCTTGCCACAAAGACAGAGAGAGACAGAGAGACAGAAAGTGAGAAATTACCCCCCAGGGAGGATGGCCACACTACAATCCCTTCTCCTCCATTCTCCTCTTGGGATCTTGGGCATGCACACACATGAGCCCAGTGTGAGTTTAAGCCACCAGGTCCAGGATTTGAACCATGGCTGACTACATGGGAATCCAGTGACATAGCCATTATGCCAATTGCTGGTCCCTTTCACAAACTTTTTAAAGTACCATTGTGTTAGTGTGAGCTTTAGGAACAAGAGAAAATCTAATACAAGTGCTTTAAGAATATGATGCCATGAATAGTACCCTATTACTCTTCCTCAGTACAACATTGAGAGAAAATTACCTCCCAAAATAAATATCGATTTATTTGCCCTGAGAACAGGAACTTAAGAAAATTCATCTGAGCTTGTTCACAAATTATCCTCAAGTAGACAAGCCACTCATATAGCCTTGAGTCACAGGCCAACATCTTATTCTATCTGCCACAGCTGGTTCTGAGGGAGGAAAAGACCAGGAACCAAAACAGTGGTTTTTTGGTATTTGAAAATGAAATACCTTTGGAATCTGCCTATGAATCTAGGCACTTGGGGCTTTAGGATGCAGCTTTTTAGAAACTTGAGAGGTGATAAAAATGGTAAATGTGGGTCTAGGGAGAGGAGGATATAGATGGAAAAATGGTCTTAGGAAGCAAGAATTTCTAAGCATTTTTTAACTGTTTATTTAATTCCATTTGTTGTTGTTGTTATTATTATGATTAATTTGACCATACAGAGAGAGAGAGAGAAAGGAAAGTGAGAAAGCAAGCCACCAGGTCTGGGACTCGAACAGAGGTCAGTCATGTGGGAATCCAGTGCCTTTAACCACCACACCACCTGCCAGTCCCCCTAAGCATGATTTTAAGCATCTCACGTCACTCCCCCAAAATTAGAGAACATGTATAGCAAAAGGTCTCTTGGTGGCTGCCTGTCCCCATGCTGTCAACAATAGTGTGTGCTTTTGGTCATTTCAAATCCACTTAACCCTAGCCAATAAGCAACAAGTCTAATACACTAAGAAGCCTGTTCCCACAATGGAATGAGGTCAAGGAATACCTGTTTCTCTAAGTATCTGGGAATCAATAGTATCCTAATGGTTAGTATCCTAATGGTATCCTAATGGTAAATAGCAGCATTGAAGGGCAGATTGCCCCTCTGTCTCATGAGCTGTTTTCCCAATCTTTCTGTCTGGGTCTCTGACAGTGTCTACTATCCCTCCGTTGTTCTATGGTCCTGAAGCTGGGTTCTGACTCCTCCCAGCAAATCCATCTACATATTGACACTCCCCTTCATCCAGCTTCTGTCTGGTCCTCATCCTTAGGGCCTGAACTTTTCTCCCAGTTTTCTTCATCACTTCTCAGCAGATCCTCTTGACTTATGACCGCAAACCACAAAACATCCAGAACCATTCATTCACTCAACAAATATTTACAGAGCACTCACTGAATGCCAGGCACCAGCAGCACAGGAATAAACAAATCGCACACAATTACTGTCCAGAGGAAGGTTACTGTCTCACAGGACACGGACATTCAACACATAAATAAATTATTACCAAATAAATTATTAATTTTGCAACCAGAGTAATCTCATGTCTTTAGCCACCCAAGAGTCACTCTTTACTACCTAAGTAGCAATAATTCTGAGAATTCTAGGGTTAGATACTAATTCATCTAGTTGCTGCTGTCCCCAACACTTTTGGCTTTCTTGTAACCATTTCATGTTGTACCCATCTTCCCAATCTATTTCAGCCCCCCAAAAGAAAGCATAAACACTTGTTCTTTCCTCCGTTATCCAAAGAACAAAATATATAGTTGTCACATTTTTTTAATTTTTACTTGAAAATTTGAAGATGAACAGGGAAATTACAACCTAAAAATAAATATTAGTGGGTCTAGGTGGTGATGCAGCGATAACAAATAGATCCATTTGGGGAAGGTTCTGGGTTTGTGTCCTGGGATCTCCCTAAGCTTGCTGGGTACATGTATGCCTATGATCTGGGCCAGTCGAGACTAGGGGACCCTGTGTAGGGGTAACTGTCTCTCTTTCTCTCTCCTTTTCAGAAAAAAAAATTGCATGAATGAACTAAATTACTAGATAAAGTAAGCAAGCATTAGTTGGGCAGCCTCCAGCATACATGCCACATCATAGCACAACCCTAATGCCATCTCCCAACTTAATTCAGAACTTTTTCTGGGAACCAGACCCTTCCTCCTTGGATAGAAGTCTTCTGCTCTTGTGAATCCTCTTCTCCCAACCCACACCGTGAAGCCAATCTCTTACAGAGTGACAACCCCCAGTGGCCTCTCTGCCTTGGGATGAAGCTACTCACGGCTAGTCACCATGCACCAGTCTGTATTCATTTATTCATTATATGAAAATATTTATTGACACTTTGTACCAGGCATTGTGCTAGGTGAGGAGGAGATAGCAACAAACAAGGCAGACAAGACACCGCATTCATGAAGGAGATGAACAATAAATAAGTCATCTAAAAATGAAATGAGACAACTATAGATTTCAATGCTCTCTATAAAATATATATATAAAAAGGATGATAATATGAGAGATGAGGCTCTCAGGAAGGTAAGAGGGCCACTTTTGAAAGGAAAGACAATGGAAGCATCTCTGAGGAGATGACACTTAAAATAAACCTGAAAGTTTTAGGGTTGGATTTTTCAAGGCAAATTAATCTTTGTTTTTCCTTTAAAAATTAATTTTTAACAGCATACTAAATGAATGTTCCCATCATGAATACACAGCATATTGGCTCAAAGATATTACCATATGTATTATCAACAGATAATTTTCCATTTTTGTATCTCTTACATATTTTGCTTTCTTTTTCCCCTTGATTGCCTCCCTCTTATCCTCCCCCATTTCCCATCCTCCTCCATAACTGTCTCTAGTATCCACAGTTGCTCCCCATGCCTTTATACCTTCCCACCTTAAAGGGCACCAGACAATGCAGTGGGGAAAAGAAAATCTCTTTAGCAAATGGTTATCAAAAAACTGGGCATCCACCGGCAGAATGATGAAACTGGACCCCTTACCTCTCACCACTAACAAAAATCAGCTTAAGGAACCAGCAGTTAGCGTAATGGCTATGTCGCTGGACTCCCATGTAGTCAACCACGGTTTGAGTCCCAGACCCAGTGTGTTAAACTCATGCCGGGTGCATGTGCGTGCATGCCCGCCCAAGATCCGGAGAGGAGAATGGATTGCGGCATGGCCATGCTCCCCTGGGGAATGATTTCTCGCTTTCTGTCTGTCTGTCTCTGTCTTTCTGGTGAGCACACATGCCCTGTAGCAAAAACCTCACAAGAAAAAAAAAATTAGCTTAAAATGGGATCAAAGATCTAAATCTGAAACCTCAAACTATAAAACTACTGGTGGAAGGGCCAGCAGGTAGCATAGAGGTTAAGGGCACTGGACTCCCATAGGACTAACCGTGTATCGAGTCCCAGACCTGGCAGCTTGCTTTCTCACTTTCTCTCCCTCCCCAATTAAATAAAATAATTCTTTAAAATAAAAACTACTGGTGGAAAACACAGGGTAAACTCTTGGAGACATCAGAGTAGGCAAAGACTTCTTAAGTAAGACCCTAAAGGCTGATTAATTTTTAATATTTCAAAAGAGCCATGTAAGTAGATACTTTGAGTAAAGTTTGAATGCTGTAGGTCACTCCCTACACATATTTTTATATTGAATATTATTTTTATTTTGACTTACATGGGCATGGTAGGGAACCTTCAATTTTCTCAGGCGTTCAACCTCTAAGATCATACTCAAGCCCCGAAGGATACCAGGAAATAGTGTTCCAGGCAGAGGAAGCACAGAGTTCCCATGGCAGGATAGCAGGAAAGAGCCTGGCTTCTTCTAGTGATAGGAAGAGGAGGTGGGAATGGTATAAGCAAGGTAGGGCACTGAAGCTAAGGTGGCAAGGGGCAGGAATGGAAGTGATTCTCAACCCTACTTAGGTATGAAAATTCATTGAACTTTTTAAAATTTTCAGATACCTGGAACCAGCACATGGCATAATGGCTACGTCACTGGACTCCTACATAGTCGACCATGGTTCAAGTCCCAGACCCCATGGCCTAAAACTCACACAGAGCATGTGTGCATTCGTGTCTAAAATCCCAAGAGGAGAATGAAGGAGAAGGGACTGTGGTGAGGCCATACCCCCAGAGAAGGTGATTTTTCGCTTTCTGTCTCTCTGTCTCACTCTCTCTCTCTGGTGAGCACACACGCCCTGTAGCAAAAGTCTCTCCCCCTCCCAAAAAAAAATAATTTTTTTAAATAAATAATTTTAGATACCTAGCCCCTGTTCCAAGGGTCTTATTTGATTTGGGATAGGGTTGAGGGAATTAGTTTTATTTATTTATTTGTTTGTTTTTAAGTTTGCTATATAGGTAACAAAAAGAGATGGAGAGAGAGATGGAAAGTTAGAAAGCAAGTCACCAGGTCCAGGACTTGAACCATGGTCAGCAATGTGGAAGTCCAGTACCTTAACCAACATGCTACCTGCTGGCCCTGGGGAAGTGGTATTTTTTAAAAGTTCCTCAAGTGATTCTAATATGTAGTCAAGGTGAAGAACCACTGACATGGGGCTTTGTAACCAGTCATAGAGACAGAACATTGAGTAGTGAAGAACGTGGCCTCTGGAACCAGACTGCCTAATTTTGAAACTCCATCTCTGCTAACCACTATCTAGCTGTGTGAATCCAGGAGGATAGAGGTAAGAGAAAACAGATTAAAATCAGTATATATTAAGAGATAGGATGATATTGTTTACATATGAGAAGTGACACAGTGAGAAGAGTAAATGATGGCTTCCAGGCTGAGCTACTAGGGGGACAGTGAAGCTTAAACTAAGATTGTTAGTGGTACAACTTTATGGAGTAGAAACATTGACCTCTGACATGGTAAGTTTGATACCTGCAAGACATTCAAGTCAAAATGTAGAATTAGACAAGGGACATGCAGGTCTAGAGCTCAGCGTTACATGTCACTGGAAACAGCAACGGAAGACCTATGAGTAAACTAAATCACTTGAAGAGCGCAGTAGAGTACGAATAGAAACTTAAGGACTGAGTCCTGAGAAATGCTGGCATTTATAGTTTGGATAAAAAGGGAAAGTAAGAAAAAGATACTGATGTAGATCTAGAATGGAGTAGGAGAAAAACTAGGAAAATATGGTATGGAAGTCAAAGAAAATGTGTTTCAAGAAGAAGGTAGTGATCAACAATTCCTAGGCAAGATATAAGCAGGTGATATTTCTATGACTGTTCATTAAGTAGCTACTACCTAGTACCTCCTCCTCATTTCCTGCTGTTTTCCAAAATCCATCCTTTATGTTCTAACACAGGGGTGCAGACCAGTGCTGGTCTGTGGCCTCTTGCCCATCACCAACCATGCAGCTGGGGTGGGAATGGGGAGAGGTGAGGGGGAGAGAGTGGCGGGCCAGTAAGTCTTCCTCTGTGTTTGCAACATCTCCCTCTCACTTGAATTGCTGCCTGGGCTCCTCCTCCTGTTGGAACAGCAGCAAGTGCTGGATTCTCGTGGGAACGTGAACTCTATTGATGCGTGGTTGTTTCACTGTCTATTGCCATGTGGTAGTGATGGAAATGGGGTGCACAGTAGATGTGGTGCACTTGGGTTGTCCCATTACAAACACGTTCCCATCGCCGCCCTCCATCTGTGGAGATATTGTCTTCCACAAGACCCATCCCTGGTGCTGGAAATGTTGAAGACCGTTGCTCTAACACCAATATTGCCTAATTTCTCTTGGGCTAAGCAATGCTTTCTCGGACATCCTTCCCTTTTAATATGTAGTCCTCTCCTTCAAGGTCTCTCCCAAGAGTCCTGAATACCCTCCCTCCGAAGTCATCTGGTGGACACCGTCAGTCCTCTAACTCCCCAAGCTTCTCAGGAGTCATTCACTCTGACCCTTATTTGACCACCTCCACCCATAAACTGAATCAATGCATTTCTCATTCTGTTCTGTTTGTCTACCTGGCATATATTTCTATTATTGTGCTTATATTGATATTTGTAAAAACAAGTTACATGCCTGTATCCTTTACTTGACTTTAAGTTTCTTTTTTTGGGGAGGGGGGAGTTTTTTGTTACAGGGCGTGTGCGCCCGCCAGACAGAGAGCGAGAGACAGAGAGATAGAAAGCGAGAAATCACCTCCCCCAGGGGGGATGGTCACGCCGCAATCTCTTCTCCTCTATTCTCCTCTCGGAATCTTGGGCACGCACGCACATGCGCCCGGCATATTTAAGCCACCGGGTCCGGGACTCGAACCGCAGTCGACTACGTGGGAGTCCAGCGACATAGCCATCACACTAACTACTGGTCCCATGACTTTAAGTTTCTTGAATGCAAGAGCAGTTTGTATTCTGCTTCCCATAACTATGCTTAACTCAGTGTGGGATACATGGCTGCTTCAACACATGTTTCTGTACCTTACTGGAAGTTGCCTGAATGTCCCTTAAGGAATACAAATGTCCTGAGCTGGGATAGAGGGTAATGGGAATTTGTGACCTTGAGCAAGGAGGAAAGATAACTGAATAAAAACAGCTAGCATTTATTGATTGCTTTGTTTCTACCACATACCATTAAGCCCCTTACAGTGCTCTCATTCAGCCCTCACCACACCCCACTTAATAGGTATTATCATCGCTCTCACTTTACAGAAGAGGAAATAGAGGCTAGAAAAGTCAAGTCACTTGTCCAAGGTCAGACCCTAGCAAGTGGAGGAGTTAGGACTTGAATTAACCCAATTTTGCTCAACTCCAGAGCCATATACTCTTTAGGTCAGCATTTGAGCCTAGGAAACTTCCTTGTGCTGATTCACAGTTGTAAAGTATAGAATTGTGACCTGGAAGTGGGATATAGACAGCAAACAGCAAGTGGCCCTCACCACACTCCACACAACTGTGCAAGGCCCAGCACGCTCTGCATACTCGAGCAATGGTGGTACTGCTTGGCCAAAAGCCGTGAGGGACAAAAGTGAAATGTCTATAAAGAGACTGTTCCTCAGGGTCGATTTGTCCCAGGGGCAGTTGGGAGGGGTGCCCCAGAATGAGCCAATGGCTGAAATGCCAGAATCTAAGTTGGGATTGGAAGTGAAAGGTGAGTTGACCAGAGTGGAGGGAACTGAACCAAGTTGCCAAGTGTTGGGCAATTTTGACCCCAAGACTCTCAGCCAAGAACAGGCCACTGTGCCTAAAATAACCTCCCAAGAGAATCCTAACTGGTCATTTTGCAATACCTATGCCAGCACAGACTTTTAGGTCAATGTAACTGATATTGATTGGGCCCTTTTGATCTGTCTGTCAGGACCATGAAAGACACAAAGATTTGGTCTTCCATAGGAAACAATGAGAACTCCATGAAGCTGGACACAATCTAGTACCAACCTGCACAGCAGGTGCCACAATGGCAGCTAAAATTCACAGAAAGGAGAGTTCTGAGAGTGCTGGCATAGGCCATGGTGGTTTCTTGGAGCACATAAATGAACTTGGCCTCAAAAAGGAAAGAAGACAGAGTAGGAAGAGGGCAGCATTTCAGGTAGGAAGAACAGTTTGAGTGAAGGTGAGGCAGGAACAATGGATTCATTGTTCCCTGCCCTGTGGAGAAGCCCCTCTGTGGCACAATGAGTACTTGTGGGAGAGGAATTGGAGATAAAGACAGATGAGTAGGGAAGATTGGGCCACAGAGATCCTGGGCTTCAAGAATATTAGATCAAGAAAATTTAGCAGGCAAAATCCAAGTGTTAATCACCTGGGCAATGAGAAACCATTTCAGGCTTTAAACAGGCAATTAGCAATAAAAAAAAATAAATTTTAGAGAAATTCATGTGATGGCAGTATTTGAGATGGGTTAGAGAAAAAAGGACTAAAGGCAAAATATTGTCCCCCAGGGGCAGATGGTGGCACAGAGGTAAAACAATGTTCTGCGAGGCTGACCCACAGGGGAAGGTTCCAGTTTCACATCTGGAGACCTCCCTGAGTATCCCAGACTCACCATGAACTGGGGCTGGCTGAGGCTGGGAGTGGATCACAGCATTAAGACCCTTTAGAAATGACCTCTCTCTCTCTCTCTCTCTCTCTGTGTGTGTGTGTGTGTGTGTGTGTGTGTGTGTGCAAGGAGGGGGGGGGAATGCCTTGCTTATGAAATAAATAAATAACAACTCCTCTCTCCCAAATAACCTGAATGCTTCCTTGAGTACCTACTAAAATTCCGAGTGCTTGTAAACACGACAGTCCCTCTCCTGTGAGGCTTCATGGTCTAGTGGGGAAGCCCTTCATCAATTCTATAAGTTATCTACTAAGGAACTACTATGCACCAAGGATTCTTCTGGACATGGGAAGCACAGTGAAGAGCAAAACAGTTTCAGCCTTATGAAAGTTACTCTCTAGCAAGTAACCTGTGGAAGACAATACAAGACTAAGCTAATATTCATGTCAACAGAAAGGCCTGGAACAGGTGCTGTGTAGAAAAACAGCACAGGGTGTACTGTGGTGGCACAGAGTAGTCAGAGAAGACCTCTCCAAAAAACCACAACATTAGTTCAAGCCCAGGGAATAAATAAAATGGATATGTTGCTGCTAGAAATAAAGGATATTGAGAAGTGGACTTAGTTTGTAAGAGTGCAGAGGAGGTCGGGACCAGCAGTTAGCATAATGGCTATGTCACTGGACTCCCATGTGGTCAACTGCGGTTTGAGTCCTGGACCCAGTGGCTTAAACTCACGCTGGGTGCATGTGTGTGTGTGCCCAAGATCCCAAGAGGAGAACAGAGAAGGGATTGCGGTGTGGCCATCCCCCCTGAGGAGTGATTTCTTGCTTTCTGTCTCTCTGTCTCTCTCTGTCTGTCTGGCGAGTGCACGCGCCCTATAGCAAAAACCTCTCCAAAAAAAAAAAAGAGTGCAGAGGAGGTGAGGAGTCTTGGTTTAAGTGTGGCAAGCTCATGATAATAGCAAGTTATCCACCCAGAAACATCTAGACTCTAGAACTCAAGTCTACAAGAATAGGGAAGATAACATTTAGTCATATAAATTTTAAAATCGTCCATTGAGGTGATGAGAAGTCTTCTCTCTAAGACTAACTTACCTGAAATGAAAGTAACTCAAAGAAAACAAATTTAAGTGGGGTTTAAGATATACAAGTAGTTTTAATGTATCTCTTATGATGATCGCTCTCTCCAGTCTTCTCTAATCCCAGGTAGGGACAATAACTTGGCATAGGCAGCAAGCAGCAAATAACAAGATACTACGACTACCAGCAATTGGGCTCACATGCCACTAGCCATCCAAAAGATTGCAGTCCCTGTTCCTTCAGTCACCAGCGCATAGTTGTAAGGACAGTTCTATCTTTCTTCTGTACTTGGACAGTGTATTGTATGGACTATGTATTGCCCCTCTGTGATTTTCTCCCCTCTGTAGAAGGCTCTAGATATTTTAATATGTGGAAGGAAGGAATTTGGAAAACAAATAAATTTTAAACTGGCCCTTACCACCTTCCTAGGAATGGCAAGAATCAAATATGGAGGTAAGACTCAAGGGTAGGGGGATTTACTGTCCCAGTTTGCCTGGAATTGTCTTGGCTCTAGCACTGAAAGTCCCACATCTCAGAAAACCCCTCAACCCTGGGCAAAATGGGATGACTAATTGCACTACGGTTTGGTCTGACTTCCGTAGCTATACCTGTGTCTGCCCTGCCTGATGCAAGACACGCTTAACTTCTCTGAAAGTGACGTCAGCTCAGTTAAAGTGCATGTTGAGTTTCCAAGCCCTACCTAACCACCCCCCACCCCTAGGAGCTATGTCCTCTTTATCCACATAGCGGAGCTATACTCAGAAATCCCTAGGCATGAGTTGACACTGGATCTTTTCTATACCCACTAGCTCCCACTCAGCCCCAGCTACCACCTAAATCAGAAACAAACACCAAACTCACAGGTGGCCTCAATGCATGGCACTTGCTGCCCCTCTGCTGATCAGCCAGCTGGGGGAAGGGAGCCTGGGAGTCAAGCTTCCATTATCAAAGAAAAAAAAAAAAAAAAAGAAATCCAAGAAACTCATCTGAGTTGGTGACATGCTCGAACACAGGAAGTGAAGAAAAGGGGAACCCCAGATAAATGACATCCTGGTGACCTTAGAAGATGTGTGGCTTGCGTCTTTGAGTTACAGAATCACAGGAAATACGTACTGGCCAGTTGGTTTGGGAGTGCTGGTGCAAACCTGGCCTGACCCACCTTTAGAGCGGAAACCAAGTTACATATCATGGTACCTGCCGTGTGCTTTTCCAGATGTTTGAGACACTCCTAGGTACTGAGAAAGTTGACAAACCATGTCTGCCAGTCATTCAAAACTGCTCTGAAATTATAAGGAAGATTCAAAGAAAATGCCAAGACCGATACCAAACTTGGCTCGGACTCTCATTATGGAATTTTCCTGCCTGACAAGGTTAAAGGAACAGTACATGGAGGATATAATCCTCCAGAAATAATCCTTTTTTGGCCTATGGTCACCTTGACTGCTCATGTATAGGCTAAAAGGGAAAATTTTAAATAAGCTATCTAGGTAACCTTGACCAATCTCCACACAAAAGGGATGGTTGTTGATACTACTGTCTTCCTAGCCGAATTATCTGGAAGATTACCTCAGACCCCAAAGAAAGATCACTGTTAACATTAGAAATGGTTAAAATATTTGATGCCTGAAACAGCCCTATTGCCTGTCCTTCCCCAAAAGGCTCAGTTTGACTGACTGTGACAAGCTGTTGCAAGATTGCATCACTGACCTTTGCAATTTTCTGGCCAGTTCGATTTCTCCTTCCTCCCCCTGCCCTCTCTCTCCCTTTCTCCACCTCCCCCTGGCCTACTGGCCTCTCCTTTTCCCCTACTTTGCTAACTGATATATGGGTAACCAAAGCCCAGTGAGAATCCACCCCCACCCCAGGTGATCAGATTTAATCCTCATCAGAAGCCCTATAGCCTCAACTTTCAAACACACACTCCACTCTGGCGTCTTACCCAAACTATCTACTTCACACCCTCCTTCCCCCAATCCACTTCTACGATAAAGTGAGCTGGCATGCTGCAGTTGTACCGCCAGATTCAGGGACGTGACAAATTGAGGAGAGCATGAGATATTTTCATTCTAGATCAGCAAACCTTTATCAACAGCTCCCTTCTGTGTTTGCCTGCCCCCACCCCCAGCTTCCCTTCTCAGGTAGGAGTGAGGACAATTTGGATTTAATGGCTGTTCCCTGATACGCAGAAGTACATATAGAACACCTAGCAAACAAACACCCCCCCCTTCATTCCCTCTCCTCCCCTTTCACCCGTCAATGCACAAAAAGCACCTTTAGTGAATAATTTTCTATCAAATGACACTAGCAATGCATGCACCTCTGAATGAGACCCAACAGGCTGGAAAGAGATAGCAGAAGCCCATTCTGCTTCACCCAACGTGTGGAGGAAAACCTGCTCTGTTCAGTTCATTCACCGGATTCCTCCCTCTTGCCTTCTCCTTTTCGATGGATCGCCACACACCTGACAAGGTGACCACTCTTTTGAATAAAAAATAAGAGATTTCTGTTTTAGGTAGAACCCCAGATTCCCTCCTTCTGAGGCTGAGTGGGACTAGGATAGGCTGTGCACCCATCACCACCACTAAGAAAGGGGCCCCTGGTCAGAAATGTAGTCGGGCACCTCTAGGCTTTGGGTCCAACCCCACTGCGCACGCCTGCGGAGGGACCTCCACGGGCAGGTCTTCCTCCCGCGCAACCCCGCCGTGGGGGGGCCTCCACCCGGGTCCCCAAGCTCACACGGTCCAGGCGTGAGCAGCTCGTGGCCACCTCCTCCAGGTCTCTGCAGGGTTCCACCCCCTCCTCTCCCTCCCTCCCTTCCCCTCCTTCCTCTCTGTCTCCCTCCTCCTCTCTCTGGCTGGTGTGGCGTTGACCCGAGCCAGGGAGCCCAGGAGGCGGGTCTCCGAGAAAAGATATAAGCTGCCCCGGGACGCTGACAAGGTGCCAGCTGCGGAGTCGCCATCTGGAAGAGCTGCGGCTGCGGAGGAGGAGGAGAACGCAGAGGCCGGCGGGACAGACTGACCCGATCGCCGCCGGCGGCGACCCCCGCCTGCG
>NW_006160147.1:8016396-8016631 GCF_000334495.1 Tupaia belangeri chinensis
CCCCCACCCGGGTCCCCAAGCTCACACGGTCCAGGCGTGAGCAGCTCGTGGCCACCTCCTCCAGGTCTCTGCAGGGTTCCACCCCCTCCTCTCCCTCCCTCCCTTCCCCTCCTTCCTCTCTGTCTCCCTCCTCCTCTCTCTGGCTGGTGTGGCGTTGACCCGAGCCAGGGAGCCCAGGAGGCGGGTCTCCGAGAAAAGATATAAGCTGCCCCGGGGCGCTGGCAAGGCGCACGCC
>NW_006160147.1:8016693-8036359 GCF_000334495.1 Tupaia belangeri chinensis
CCCCCCCCCCGCCGACCCCAGCTTGCGCTGCCTCCTGCTCGCGCTAAGCCACTAAGGTGAGCCCCAAGGGGGCCGTGAGGGCTGCGGGGACCCGGGCTGGGCGCGGGGTCCCAGGGAGGCCTTCCCTAAGGAAGCTAAGCGCGGGGCGCCGGGGAAGCGGGAGCCACCCTTCAGGGGATAAAAGTCCGCCTGTCCCGCTCCGCTCCTCCTGTAGGTCCCTAGCCCCCCAGAGCGCACAGAGCCGAGATGGAAACTATCCAGGAGCTGATTCCTCTGGCCAGGGAGATCATGACCCAGAAGCCCAAGGGGAAGCTGGTGAAGCTGTACGTGCTGGGCAGCGTGCTGGCCCTCTTCGGCGTGGTGCTCGGCCTGGTGGAGACCGTGTGCAGTCCCTTCACCGCCAGCAGCCGTCTGCGGGAGGAGGAGGCCGCAGTGGCCGAGCTGCAGGCCGCCCGGGAGCGACAGGCCCTCCGAACGCAGGCGCTGCTGGAGAAAGGCAAGCTGCCAGAGGGGACCCTGCTCTGCAGTCGGGTGCTGTGCAACCGGCAGCATGCCTCTTAGAACTGAGGGAGGCCAGCAGATGGGAGGGAGAGAGGGACAGACAGACAGACAGAGCGCGCGCCTCTGCTCCCGAGACAGCGCACGCACACGCCTGACTCAGGTGGGAGACAGCAGGAGCCCGTGTGCTTTTGGATTTACTTCGGAGAAGCCACCAACACCCAGAACTGACCTACCACGGGAATCCAGGAGTTTGGCATCGAGTTTGGCTGCCGTGCAGCTCCGCGTGGTGATGACATGTCCAAAACTGTGACCTTTGAGCTATCTGAATGCATCTACCGTTTTACACTAGGAAGGAAGGAGGAGAAATGCTTTTTAAATTATTACTATTATTATTATTATTATTATTATTATGACCACCATTTTGCATTTTGAAATAAAAAAAAAAGTTTTCTACTACACCTCGCTCTCCCAATTCCTGAGGGCCTAGCTGGTGACCTGGGGTACACAGCAGGGAAGAGAGAGGCATGTTGGCGATGAGAGTCTCACCTGAACATTGTGGAGGAGTGGCTTCCTGGAGGTCAGATGCCACTTGCTACATGCCTAGGGTCTCTGAAATTGCTATTACATGCTTATAATTCTATGAAGACTTGGTTTTTGCATCATGTTAGGGGTAGAAAGAGAGACACTCATAAAAGTCCCATCAGACTGAGCATTTTAAGATCAGAGGATAAATCAGCTTCTGACCTACCATAAGTGAATGGGAGAGAACAGATTAATTCTAGGGCAAAAAAGCTATTTGTTTCTCACATCTGTGTGCCAGAGGTTCATCCCCTTCTTCCTGACTGCATTGTAGAGAAAGAGACATGGAGAGAGATTGTGGGAGAGAGGAGAAAGAGAAAAAGAAAAGAAAAATTAACTACCTAGTAGGAAAAGAGGCAAATCCCCAGGAACCCCTAGCTCCACCTGCCATCTTCTCCAGAAACCCAGATGATAAAAAAAGCTCCAGGCTTGAAAGACAAAGACTGGTTGTCACAGACCTGAGTCCTCCTCCTCCAGGGACAGAGTTTGCTCTGTTACTAATGACTAATTCAATGGCTCTATAGGATTTAACAAAAGAAATTTCCTCCCATGGCTCTTAAAGAGGTAGCCAAGGGCCCAGAGGCATGGGCCTGATGCCACTCTCCTCACCTCATTTGCAATGTCACCTACCCTGACCAGGTACAGACACTTTACTCCTGTCATCAATAGCTATGCAGTTTTTTAAAGAGGCTTTTGCTATAGGGTGTGTGAGCTTGCCAGAAAGACAGAGACAGAGAGACAGAAAGCAAGAAATCACACCCCAGGGAGATGGCCACATGCAATCCCTTCTCCTCCATTCTCCTCTCGGGATCTTGGGCACACACAACACGCGCCCAGTGTGAGTTTAAGCCTCCAGGTCCGGGATTCGAATCGCAATCGACCACATTGGAGTCCAGTGACATAGCCATTACACCATCAGCTGGTCCCTAGCTATGCATTTTTAGCAAACACATCAATGGTCTATGATTGGACTCTCTCCCAAACCACCCCACCTCCCCTCCATTTCATTTTTTTGCCCACTCAAATCCTACCTAGCATTCCTGGCTCTGATCAAATGCTCTTGTTCCCCAAAATCTATCTTATTACTCCAAAGGAAAGAGCAATCAGAATATGGTGTGATTAATTAAGAAAATAAACACATTTGGAGTTTTAAATAAGAAAGAGTAATGTCAGCAGCCACACCATTTTCCCAGTTTCCAAGATGGGAAATTCAGCCCTATAGTAAGACAGAGCCTTGTCTTAAATATCCGAAAACCGAAAACCTTCCCAGGAACTTGTTTCATCTCATCGTTCCAACTGATCTTCCAAAATGCCTCTCCTGTTACATTTCTTACTCCTCTGCCCATTCACCCCCCCACCTTGTCCTGCTCTCAGTAGCTCAAACTACCTCTGACACCCACTAGCATGTTCACCCCAAACTGAATCCATTATCACATGATAAAACCTTCACTCTCCTCTGCTCAAAAACAGCAGAGACGCAACTCCCAGTCCAGGTTTCAGTGATCTGCTCCCATCTGAACCTGAATTCTCAGGCTGCCCAGTGTGAACCCCAGTATCCTTCTGTTCCCTTTTGTCCTTTTGCATCTTTGTTCACATTACTCTCCCTACCTAAATGTCCTCCCACCCATGATCCTCACATCTGGGACCACATACCTCGAATTCTCCAGGAGAGGTATGACTTCAAATATTGTACCAGCTATTCAAGTATATATCAAATTATGTGAGTCATTTCTGGTCTAGAAGGTAATGCCTACCTTTTGAGGATTTGGCTATATGTTAAAATGCACAGCCGTATAGGTAATCCCTATACATTTTTGGTTTAGAAAAAAATGCCCCCTGCCTGTCCACATCTAAACTACCTAACTCAATCAAGTCTGAACTATTACAATCTTCTCTGTCCTCACAGATCTTTTCAGTTTTGTGAATTCTTGCAGGTCATGTAGTCTGGGGGTCATACTGGGTCACTCGGGAATGGACTTTTGACCAGGTATTTTGTGGGGCTGATCATGTATTTCATAGTATAATCTTCTTGAGGTCAAGGATTATGTCTTCTTCTGTGTTAATAGAAATCTCCCAAGTGCTAAGTAAATCATAAGTTCTTAATAAATACTTGATTATTTCATTAATTCATTTATGAAGTTAGAGCAGGGGTGGCAGTTGGGAGGAAGAGAATTTTGTCCCCCTAAGCAACATCTGGCAATATCTGGAGACATTTCTGGTTGGTGGTAGAAGGATCAGTACTGCTGCATCTGGTGGGTGAAATTTAGGAATGCCATTAAATACCTTCCAGTGCCAGCCCTAGTGGTTAGCGACACCACACTACATACAGCCAACCGGGGCTCAAATCACAGCCTCCACAGCTTGAAAAACACACTATGTGCATGTGTGTGGGTGCCTAAAATCCCAACAGGAATGAGAAATGAGGAGAAGGGACTGTGGTATGACTATGCCCCATTGGCGAGGGGTGCGTTCTCCACCTTCTCTTTCTCTCTGTTGTGAGTACATGTGTCCTCTTGCAATTAAAAAAAAAAAATCTTATGGACTGGCCTTATGGGTTAGTGGTTAAGGGAAGCCAGATTCCATAGTGCTGACCACAGTTCAGATCCTGCCCTGGCAACTTATAAAACATGCCGAGTACATGTGTGTGCCCCAAATCTCAACAGGATGGAAAAATGAAAGAGACGGGATTAGGATATGACCGTCTTCCATTGAGGGGTGTTTTCTCCCTCACCCCTCTCTCTCTCTCTGTCTTTCTGGCAAGCACAAACACTCTCTGGCAACTATTTAAACAAAAGAAGAGGAGGAGGAGGAGAAGGAGGAGGAGGAGGAGAAGAAGAAATCTTATATAGGAGAGCCACTCACAACAAGGAATTCCCCAATCCAAAATGTCAGTTGAAAAACTCTGAGTTAGAGAGAAGTAAAGACAAAGGTTTGCCTAATAGTTTCAAAGTCAAGGTTTTAACGTGCTCTTACAGGTTGACGTCAGCTTGTGGTCAAACACAAATCCCTCCCCCAGCACAGGAGTAAAAATTGTCCTTGGCTCTTTCCTGTTTCACAATTTTATCAGCAGTCTGGAAGAGGTGATAGAAGACATACTTATCAGTTCTGTTAGTAACACAGAGTTGAGATAGCCGAGTCAGGATTTAGAGCAAATTAACAGACTCTATTCATGCATTAAAGCAAACCTACTGAAACTGAATAAGAAGGAAAGTACAATACAGAATTTCAGTCCAAAAAATCAATTGTATGACCACAGAATCAGGAAGGCTTATTCTAGCAGCAGATGATGTGAAAAAGATCTAGAGATTTTCATTGATCACAAGCTCAATAGAAGCCATCAAGGGCTTGCAAGGCTAGAAGTAGAATATCCAAAAAAGGGGAAGAGTAGGGGTCTCAGGGAAGAGTAGGGGTTTCATTTACTTTGCAATCTGTCAGGATGGAAAACAAAGTTAAGTCTGACTATTTGGATTTGCTTTTATATTCTGATTTTACCTAACCTTAAATTCTGGGTCTCAGGGGAACCAGCAGTTAGTGTAATGGCTATGTCGCTGGACTCCCACGTAGTCGACCCCAGTTCGAATCCCGGACCCGGTGGCTTAAAACTCACGCCGGGCGCATGTGCGTGTATGCCCAAGATCCCGAGAGGAGAATGGAGGAGAAGGGATTGCGGCATGACCATCCCCCCTGGGGGGTGATTTCTCACTTTCTCTCTCTATGTCTCTCTCTGTCTGTCTGGTGAGCACATGCGCCCTATAGCGAAAAACCTCTCCAAAAAAAAAGTCTGTATCTCAGGTTACTCAAATTCTTTCCTCACCTATAAAATAGTACCTTTCTCAGGGGATAATTTTGCAGAATCTCACAATTCTCTCAACTTCTTTTTCTTTTTTTTTTTTTTGAGAGGTTTTTGCTATAGGGCACGTGCACTCACCAGAAAGATAGAGAGAGACAGAGAGACAGAAAGCGAGAGACCACTTGCCAGGGGGGATGGTCATGCTGCAATCCCTTCTCCTCCATTCTCCTCTTGGGATCTTGGACACGCATGCACACGTGCCTGGCATGAATTTAAGCCACCGGGACCAGGACTCAAACCGCGGTCGACTACATGGGAATCCAGCAACACCAACTGTTGGTACCAATTTTGCAGATTAAATGAGATAATATATGTAAAGTTTTTAGAGAAGTATCTGGCATAGAGTAAGTGTTTTGTCAATGAAAAAAGCTTACTATATTATTATGGCTATTGTGTTACATTGTAAGAGTAACCTTAACAAAGAAAAATCTGTTTAGATCTGAGCGAATAGGACTGATAGAAGTTCAGAAACCATGTCACATACAGAACAAATTAACAGTACAGAAGACATGGTAGCTTTACATGACAATTGCTTTCAAACATTTAAAGGACTTCCATTCAAATTAGGGAGAATCACCCTTGACTTAAAGATGCAGAACTATTAATAAGACTAGCAAATAGGATCACCAGGAGACAGATGAAGAAATCAGAGTAATTCGAAAACATTGAGTTGCCTTGTGATACATAGTGAGCTTCCCGTCACTAAGATCATCCACGCAGAGGTCAGGTGTCATCTGCCAGGAATGGTATAAACTAGACAGGAGATTTCTGAACTGGAGGTCCCATCCAATTATAAGATTGTTCTGTCTAGTACTCCTACCAAATGGGGAGCTATTTCCCTCCCGGCCTGCCTATCTAGAACCGCCCCTCTTAAGTTTTAATGCCTCTTTTTTCTTTTTCTCAACACATTGACAAATATTTCTTTTTTTGCTCAATGTCTACTAAAAGTTATGAATTTGGGCCAGCAGGTGGCATGGTGGTTAAGAAGGTTGGATCCTACATGGTCAATTGTGTAGCTTGAGTCCTGGCACAATACCTTGAGGAGCAGGTTAGTACATGTGAGTACATGCCCTAAATCCTGGAAGGAGGAGAAATGAAGAAGGGATTACAGCATGACAATGTCCCATGGAGGGTTCTTTCTCACCCTTCCTCATCCTCTCTCTGTCTCTCTCCAATGAGTGCATATGCCTCTGTCAAATTTTAAAAATATGTATTTTAAAATAGTAATGAATTCAATAGCCAGGAATGCTATTAAACATCTTATAGGGCAAGCCCCTTAGCACAGTGCTTAAGCACTGTGAGGACAGAGCCAGATCCCACACAGTCAACTGTGGTTTGAATCCTGGCCCAGACCCAGGAGACTTGAAAAACATTCAGGTACATGTATGCATGCTCAGAATTCTGATGGAATGGAGAAGTGAAGGAGAAAGGATTGCAATGTGACCATGCCTTATCGAGGGGTGCCTTCTCTAACTTTCTCTCACATGTGCACATGCACGCACATGCTCTTATGAGCACACATATCCTCTGGCAATGAAAAACAGTGATAAAAAGAGAAAGGAGAGGAACCTAACATACCACTCACAGGCACAAATTCCTGGTGGCCTCGCTTGTCTTTCTCAGTTTCTTCTGCCTCTTTTTTCTTTTTCTCAACACATTGACAAATATTTCTTTTTTTGCTCAATGTCTACTAAAAGTTATGAATTTGGGCCAGCAGGTGGCATGGTGGTTAAGAAGGTTGGATCCTACATGGTCAATTGTGTAGCTTGAGTCCTGGCACAATACCTTGAGGAGCAGGTTAGTACATGTGAGTACATGCCCTAAATCCTGGAAGGAGGAGAAATGAAGAAGGGATTACAGCATGACAATGTCCCATGGAGGGTTCTTTCTCACCCTTCCTCATCCTCTCTCTGTCTCTCTCCAATGAGTGCATATGCCTCTGTCAAATTTTAAAAATATGTATTTTAAAATAGTAATGAATTCAATAGCCAGGAATGCTATTAAACATCTTATAGGGCAAGCCCCTTAGCACAGTGCTTAAGCACTGTGAGGACAGAGCCAGATCCCACACAGTCAACTGTGGTTTGAATCCTGGCCCAGACCCAGGAGACTTGAAAAACATTCAGGTACATGTATGCATGCTCAGAATTCTGATGGAATGGAGAAGTGAAGGAGAAAGGATTGCAATGTGACCATGCCTTATCGAGGGGTGCCTTCTCTAACTTTCTCTCACATGTGCACATGCACGCACATGCTCTTATGAGCACACATATCCTCTGGCAATGAAAAACAGTGATAAAAAGAGAAAGGAGAGGAACCTAACATACCACTCACAGGCACAAATTCCTGGTGGCCTCGCTTGTCTTTCTCAGTTTCTTCTATGTCAAACTGCAGCCTCCTCTGAAAGAACCCCTGCTTCCCATAAAGAGCTGCATGGGATCCTAACTTATGCACTTACTTTGGTAAAGGGAAAAAATTGGGAGTTAGAACAGTAATTATCATCATGTAGAACTTTTCACATATCAAAAATCTATAAATAAATCCATTAAGAGGGACCCCAGAAAACTTAGGAGAGAACCCTCCAAAGAGTCAATAGTTAGCTTCTTTAATTGGTAAGCTGAGCTTTCAAAACAAAATTCTGATTCAAGGATGGTCTCTCTCAAAGTCTCTGATACCATCTGAAACCCACCTTCTTTTCACTTATCTCTTTCCACCCAGCTTTTCTTCATTTTCTGTAGAAGTCACCACTTCTACAGAATTTTCTCTAGAAAAGAGCAATCACTGTAAAACTGCCAAATCCAAAGGCAGCCCTAAAGCAGTTGAATTTAGATCCTGGTCTGAAGCAATATTAAGAGTAATAATTTGGGACCAGCAGATGGCGTAATGGTTACATCTCTGGACAGCCTCCCACGTAGTTGACCACAGTTCAAGTCCTGGACCCGGCGGCATAAAACTCATGCTGGGTGTGCATGCCCAAGATCCCAAGAGGATAACAGAGGAGAAGGGATTGCGATGTGGCCATCTCCCCTAGGGGATGATTGCTTGCTTTCTGTCCTTCTGTATCTCTCTGTCTCTCTGGCTAGCTCATGCATCCTATAGCAAAGATGTCTCAAAAAAAAAAAAAAAAAAGAGTTACAACTTATTGGGCCAACAGATATTATAACGGTTATGTTGCTGGACTCTGACATGGCTAACCGTGGTTCGACCTGGACCTGGTGGCTTGAAAATCACTCCAGGCACGTGTGTGGGTGTGTGCCCAAGATCCCAGGAAGAGAATGAAAGAAAAAGGACAACAGCATGGCCATCTCCCTTAGAGGGGGTGATTTCTCACTTTCCTTCTCACTGTGTTTGGTTCTCTTTCTTCAAGTGAACGCACATACCCTAAGGCAAAAAGCTCTCAAAAAAAAGTTGCAATTTATTGTGTGCTGTAGAGATGTGCAATGATTGACTATAAATAAGATGTCATAAAATTGTTTAAAATAGTGGGACAAAAAGTTATAATTAGAGATGTTCCTAAACCTCAGGGGGGCTGGCAGAAATTTGTTGCACAATTTAGGATTTATTAGGTACTTATTGTTCTGGACTGCAGATCTATACCAACCAGTTTAGTTCATTGTTAGTCCCTTGGCTAGAGTAAATAAATATTTAAAAGCAGAAGGAAAAAATTAAATAATTTAGTCGTATAAAATGAAAAACAAATGTTTTCAGTGAGCAATAAAAAAACTAGAAAAGTACAAAAAGCACTTTCAGAAACCTTCCTTTTAAGATGCATTGGACAAGGATTGAAAATTATAAACTAAATAAAAACAAAAATAGAGTTCAGGAATCTTTCAAAGACTATGATGGAATAAACTGTTTTTCTCTTTTTTCTTTTAGTGGGCTCAAATATGAATGAGGGGATTTAACGACAAAAAAATTCATTGTAATGTGAAATTGAGATCATAGGAAATAGCCAATATGTGGCTAGACATTTTCAGAGAGCTTTAGAAAGTAAATAAGCTAGAAATAAATAAAACTTACAGTTATAGTCTATTTTTAGATGAAACAACTGGACCGTGAAATAGAAATAAAACCAAAAAGGTTCTATCCCTTAAGAATTGGGAGAACATGGTTAGGGACACTTGTAGATGCTGCAAGCAGAAGGGTTATCGAAAGAACCAATGTCCCATTTGGCTAAGCAACAGAAGATGGTGCTCCAGAATCTGTTCAACAGTGTTTCTCCTAAGGAGATGTTAGCACCCAACAGTTCCAGTCCTCCCTCTAAAACCACGACCCCAAATCTCAGGGAGGTCAGGGGTAACCATGTCAACTGTATGTGTCATCAGGGCAGAGCTATGTCTCGTCTGACTGCCATTCTATCACCAGCTCCTAGTCCAGTGTCTGCTACATAAGTGAATGAATGAATGAAAGAGTGATTTTTTTTTTTATATACTACAGTCCATGCCTTAGTCCCATAGAATGCAAACCTCTGAATTGGGATGTAACCCTTGGTCATTAATTGGTGTGAATCGGGGTAGAATTATTGTTCCTGCTTATGGAGACCCTAGCCCTTAATAAATCCTAGTACAGGCTGCTGTCTCTCCTCTACCATCCACTCCACTCCCATACTGATGTAGTCACCATGATAGTTGGTAAGTCACATGAACAATTCCCTAAGAAGTTTATAACTGATAAAAGTGTGGACACACAGGCCTCACAGAATGCAATAAGCCTCTCCTGGTGGGGAAAGAAATCTGCCTAACCGTAGAAACTCCCTTTGAGGCAAAACCAGAAATCTGAGAGGGAGCGCCTATTAGGAAGGCATGCAGCCTCTGCCCCTTAAGCCTCTCTTATGTTTAGAGCTGACAATAGTCACGGATGAGCCCCTGGGACAACCAGGACCACCTCCAAGCATTCTCTCCTTGTGCTGTCTCAGGGGCTCATCTGTCCTTTAGGAAGCTCTGATGCCTGATGCCCAGCACTGGCTTCCCTGTGGGGCTCCTTCTACAGGCACCTCCTGGCTGCCAGCTCAGTCCTAGCATAAGGGCCTTCTTCCTCAGCCTGGGTTTCACCTTCTTGGGTCAGGTGGCTGACCAGCTGATTTCAGTCCAAAATCAGGTCTTCTGACTCCTCCCAGAAACCAACCAACTTCAGAGCCGGAAATCCTGCCCCTCCCCAAAGAGTCGGAAACCGCAAAGGAAGAGAGAGATGAAACAGAAGGAAAGGCAGAGAAGGAGAGAGAGAGAGAAGAGAAGCACAGGGAAAAAGGAGATCAATAAAAAGAAGTCAAACTTGTTTTAAAGCTCAAGGTAAGACTTTTTAAAAATGACATTATATCTACAATAGTATCACCATTTGTGTTCGAGTCTACTACATAACAGGTCCTCAAAAAAATACTACTGAAATAATGAATCTGTTCAAATAAATTGGGAGGTTAGGCATAAGAGACATTTCAATGTCAAATGCTGGTTGAAAAGAAAAAGAAAAAAAAAGAAAGGAAAGAAAAAGAAAGGAATGCACGATGAACTTTCAAATGTGTAAGAGTAAAGACAGGATAAGACGCAGATGGAGCCAGGCGTATGTTACTGAGAGCATTCTCATCGTTTGGGGACAGAAAGTAAAGTTGGAACAAAAAGTAAATTTGGAACAAAAAAGTTACAAAGATAATGTTAAAAATGTTCTTTTGGAATCCAAGAAAGGTTGAAGGTCATAGGAATTTTTAAAAGTCAGCTTTAAACCGATGACAGAGCACAAACGGTAGGGCTGTATTCGGAATCGCTGAAAGTGCTGACATCTGCTTGTTGCATCTAGCCACTAACTTGTTTAATATTACTGATACTGAGATCTAGAACTCTGAGGAAGGCTCATTGTATCTCAAGAAGCCTTGTTCGATGGGCCAAGGGAAGCCTAAATTTGTCAATCTAAATTCTTTCTGTGCTATGCACTTATTCTTTAATCCCAGTCCAGGATACTGACCTTCTGAGCCTTAAAAGGGGCCTGTTCAGAAAGATTTCCAAGGCGATTCTTTCATGTCAGTGAATTAGAGAAATCCTAACAGGAAAAGGAAATGCCATTCCCCACCCTTACCATTTATCCAAACCCTCATTTGCCATCAATAAGGAGTATCATCCAGGGGGTTGTGGTTTAAGGATCCAGACACTTGAAGGGATTAAAATAGTTAGACTCATGCTTCAGAAAGCATCTATAGACACCGGTGATGTGTTTTCACAACAGTTGACATTTAAGAGTCCTGCTCTCCCAGCCTTTCCAACAGAGCTTAATAACATCAGATGGACACACTTGAAGTGTTTTTTTTTTCTTAGTGCCAATACTTGTCTTTGGGGTTTGTGTGAGTTAATCAGAGTTGTAAACTGGAAGGAGCGTGGGAGAGGAAAGGAGAGATGGAACAATCTCACTTCCACTTGTTGCCAAGATTTGAAAGGAATTACCTTCCCTTTTTAAACATGATAGAAAAATAAAATCCAAAACTTCCTGCTCTTTTTTTATCCTAATTTCAGCTCAACTAAAAGCTTTCTACATTCAATTTCTGAACTGAAACAAATCTTAAAGGTAATCTTACTTAATTCTCCTTATTTTCCAGGTAAGAAAATGCAGTCCAAGACAAGGGAAGGGCCATGCCCAAGGTCACATACATGTCATTGGTAGAGGGGAGACTGAAACTCAGTTCTCTGGTCCCACCCAGGGGCCTTTCAAAAAATCACCCAAATGTTACAGAAAGGTGCCCAGATACTGGAGAACTGATAAACACTGAATCTGCAGGTTAAACAAAAAATATTTACTTTAAAGATACTCATGCAATCTTTGTCTGGCAGAAGTAAAAAGGCTGAAAAATTTTCCTAATAGGTAAGCTTTTGCAAAATCTCTTTTATAACTGTTAGAGGAGTAGAAAGTAGCAGAAAGATTTAAGGCAGGTTTGTTATGAAAGAACTAGAATATTTTACCTTCCTGCCATTGGTCCAGCATTTTACATATCCCATCCCTTTATATAATATGCAAATTATCTTCAGTTTACAAATAATTAGATTTGCTCAAAATCACAAAACGAACAAGGTATTTGGGGATCTCTTGTTGGTAGTCCTGGGATCACCCTCTGGGTGAATGTGGTTATTTATAGTTCAGGGACTGTTATAGACTTACTCAGGCCCCTCCCCAGTGAGGACCCTTGCTGTCATCATTTCAATCTACTTGAGGTTCCTCTGACACATCATGCTATTTCTAGACTACTTGCCTGAACACATGCAGCCTTTCCCCCAATTTCTTCATCTCTGTAACACTTACGTAGCCTTCAGAAGCCTTGAGCTCTGGTGGGAGAAGAAAAGGGGTGCACCGGGAAAATGTTTAAAGTTCTGTGAGGCAATCCTACGTGGAAAAATCCTTGGTTGAGGTCCAGAAACCTCTCTGAGTATTTTGGACCCACATATGCCCATGATCCAGGGATGACTGAAAACTAGGCGTGGATTGCATCAAGATCTAATTGCAGAGGTGCTATCCCTCTTTTTTTCTGTCTCTCTCACTCCTCATGGAAAAAATGAATAAGTAAATTTTTTAAAAAAATATTTAACTCCCAAGCCATCTCTTCTGCATCAAGATCTAATTGCAGAGGTGCTATCCCCTCTTTTTTCTGTCTCTCTCACTCCTCATGGAAAAAAATGAATAAGTAAATTTTTAAAAAAAATACTTAACTCCCAACACATCTCTTCCCAGAAGTCTTTCCCACTATCCTGGGCTAACATGGATGGCCCATTCTGTACTTCTGTGGTGTACATTTCCATTATAGTGTATTATCACACTACTGTGAGCTTTGATTTAGTTGCTTGCTTTCCTTAGACAGTCATACACTGATGGTTTAGTGACAAAGATACAATCTAAGAAATGCATCATTACACAATTTCGCCATTGTGCAAACAGCATACTTTCACAAACCTAGATGGAATGCTGCACACCTAGGTTAGACGGTCTAGCCTATTGCTCACCATTACATATGCAGTCAGTCACTGACCAGAATACCATCATGTGTCATGTAACTGTCCTTAACCACAATCTTCTTGATGGAAGACACTGCATAGTACTCAGCCCTTATGTCCCAACTGCTTAACACAGTTCTAGGCATCTATTTGTACTCATTAAATGTTTCAGAAAATGAATGAATGAACAAAGGAGATATTTCCCTCCTTTTCTTGTATTAAAATCATATCATTAAAAAGTCTTATTTCCATACTCTTGCCTTTTAGATAGCTGGGAAAAGATAGAAAATGTTACTGTGATAAGTTTCCTCTCCCTTCCAGCCTGTCAGGATCCCTGAGAAAGCTACCTAGGGTTAAACATGACACGTGAAAGAAACATATTCATTTCTGCTTCTTTACAAAATGCACTGATCACAGTAGAAGAATTGAGATGCTCTTAACCACAAAAACAAAGAGAACAGGAACAGAGATAACAGCAGCAGAGAAATCTCAACACTCTTTTGGAGGATGGAAAGGGGAGGAATGAGTGATTTGGTACTTAGCAAACCTGAGACCACTGAAGCCCAAGTGCTCAGGATAGGAAGGAAGCCAATGAGAAGCCCCATAGCCCAGGAGAGTTTCAGGGCATCAGGAACCTCAGAAAACAGAGTGAAAGTGAGGAACACAAGCAGAAAGAGACACTTTTCCTCCACAGCTAGTCCAGCTGGAGAAGGAAAGCATAGCTTCTGGTAGCACTAGGCTCGGGGATACCAAGAATTTAGAGTGTGGGGCTAGACATGGAGCTAGAAACAGTAGGATTGGGGAAGGACTCCATACCGAAAGATGAGATTCGCCAGCTCCTTTTCCTGGCTCAGCTCCCAGAACAGAACAGCCTTGCTTATCCCTTTCTCACCCACCCTACTTCAGCTCACAGAAGGAAGAAGAATTAAGGATTCTTCCCTATGGAAAGAATCCAACCAGGCCTGGCCCTGTAGCATAGTGGTTAAGTGCTGTGCAGAGGGAGCCAGATCCAACATGGCCAACCAAGACTCAAACTAGCCCCATTGGCCTGAAAAACATGCTGGATCCTGATGGGATTAAGAAACGGAGGAAAAGAGGATAGTAGTGTGACCAGGTTTTATTAGGGGTTGTGCGTGTACTCTTTCTCTCATGTAAACATGTGCCTTCTGGCATAAAAAGAAAGAAAGGAAGAAAATAAAAAAGAGAAAGAATAAAAGAAAAGGGGGAAAGGAGGAAAGAAAGAACCCAACCAAAGAAAAAAAATGCTACAGACACTGATATTTGGATGTCCAAAATACTGCCAGATACACCTGGATTATCCCACAGTGGGACCCAAAAATTAACCAACTCTGCATTCACACACAAAGCTTCCAACATCCAAGGAATAGACTCCAAGGGTCACCAGGCAGGGGATGAAAGCCTCTGACAGCAAAAGCCCACATGGAGATAATCCAGAGAGTAGGAGAAATTATTAACAATAGCCACAGCAACATCAATATCCCCTCAGCGATCAAGAGAGATAGCACACCCATGAATGATGATTGAGAAGCCAACTTTTTGAAAAAATATTAGAGAATAAGAAGAGTTCTTTAAAATAAAAACACAATTGGAAATTTAAAACTTAAAATGAAGCACCGGAAAACAAAATTGAGGAGCTCTTTCAGAAAACAAGACAAAAAAGGAAAGAGATGAAAAATAGAATAAAAGATAAGAAGCTTAAAAGATCAGTCCGGGAGCTCTGACATCTTGAATAAGACTTTCAAAAAGAGAGCTCAGAGAAAACGGAGGGGAATAAATTAAGCAATAATAATAATAATCATTTCTCTACCATTTTCCAAAATGAAAGATTCGTATTGCTCTTTTGAAAGGACCCAGCAAGTGCCCAACAAGATGAATTTAAAAAAAAAAAATCCTTATTGAAGCATATTATTGGAAATGTTAGAACCCAAGAATAAAAAGATTCTGTCAATTCTGAAGAAAGGAAAACAGTTTATAAACCAAGGATCAGGAATCCAAACAGCAATTGAACTTCTCAGGGTCAACATGGGAAGCTGGAAACTGAAAGGAAGTACAGCTCTGTCTTCCAGTTCTGAGAGAAAACAATCTCTAATCTAGAGCTCCTGGCCTAGCCAAAAACAATCAAGGAGGAGGTCAAGTGAGGACGCACAGACAGGGCTGACCGGAACTGCCACATTGGTTTTTGTGTGGTCAGGGTCTGGTGGATCAATGCTCATGTAAAGATGTTAAAAATGTGGGGCCGGCAGGTGGTGTGGTAGTTAAGGGCACTGGATTCCCATGTGGCTGACCACAGTTCAAATCCTGGACCTGGCAGCTTACTTTCTCACTTTCTCTCTCTCTCTCTCTCCTCTCTCTCTCTGTTAAAAAAAAAATGTGAAATATCACTCTTGCACAAAGTCTCAAAAAAAAATTACCCTACTGGGGCAGCTCAACAGCCTGGTGGTTAAGGTGGCTGGATCCCACATGGTCAATCACATGGTTTGAATCCCAGATTCCGTGGCTTGAAAAACACACCAGGCATGTGTGTGCATGCATACCCAAAATACTGAAAGGAGGGAGAGATGAAGGGGTTATGGTGTGGCCATGATCCATAGGCAGTGCTTTCTTACTTTCCTTCTCTTTCTCTCTGGGAGAACATGTATCCTCTAGAAAGAAATGAAAAAAAAAAAAAAATCCCTACCATTCATGAGGCAATGAAGAAAGAGAAAAATTAGAGTTTCCAAGTAAAGGCAAAGGGATGTTTCCAGATAAACAGCTTATCAAACTCCTAATCCAGATTGGAATAAGAGGATGAGGACTCCGAGGCAAAAAAGAAAAAGGAACAGTCATATTATCTGATGAACTTGGTCTCTTTATTTCAGTTTTATAGCTCGTCAGAGGCTTTAGAGAACATAGGCAACTAAGAAAGCAAACTAATAAAAATGAATGATTATTAACTCCCAGGGGGAAACAAAGAGTAGTAGAAAAGAAATGCAATCATAGTATGCTATATTGTTCAGCTGTAAATAATTATATGTCATAATAGTGTGAATACTGATTACTAATCTCATAAAAATTGTGATATTATAGTATTCAGAATCTAGAAGGAAGGGCATGAGTGTTTATATGTGTTATAAAAAAGCAAAGTCCTGGGACCAGCAGGTAGCATGGTGGTTAGGAGACTGGACTCCCACATGGCCAACCATGGTTCAAGTCCTGGACCTGGTGGCTTGTTCTCTCTCTTCCTGTGTCCCTCTCTGGTCAAATTAAATAAACAAATGAATAAGTAAAGTTAAATAAACCAATTCTTTAAAAAAAATAAAGTGCAAAGTCCCACTATTACTTGTAAGATGTCTATAAATAACCTCTAAAATTGCAAAATCAATAAATAACTGTAAATATATATTGGTTAACAAAATAGAGCTCATTCCCATGAGAGAAAAGTTAAGATTGAAAAGTGATGGCCTTTGAGTGAGCCCAGGCTGTGGGGAAGGGAAAAGCAAGATTGCTGTTATTCATATATGCCTTTGGGAACCATGGACTTTGCAAACCCTAGAATAAAAATTATTTTTTTTAATAAAAGGAAATGGCTCAGTCATAGTATGGCAGTCTCCCAGGGTTTCATTTACCAGCCTATACGTCAATGCCTAGATCTATTTTGAAATCAGTCTTGAACAAACTATAAAGTGTTTACCTAATTACCTAAATCAAGCAGAGGTTCTCTAGTCTGTCCACAGGTTACTTCAAAATTACATAGGGAGAAGAAAACCAAGCTGAGGGGGAAAAAAAAAAAAACAGATTATATTCAGGACCATTGCAATAGAGGAAAAGAGACCTTGGGAACTCACTTCTGAATATGGTGGGGATGAGTGAGAATTTAGAGCCAGTGAGCAGGATGGTGATGAGTATGTGGAAAATTACCAAGAGAAAACATCAGGAAGAAGGGGAAAGGAAGAGGTCTCACTACTGGACCTGGCAGGATTCTTGCCAAATGCAGGCCAGAGCGATCAGACCTTGGGGGATCAGGGGCTGGTGGGGATAAAGAAACCATTAGAGATTGAGGTTGATCAGATACTGAGGAAGGGGGACTTCTTTGCAGGGTTATTTGCTAAAATTGGATTTTATAAGGAAGTGCATAGCTGGGACTAGAAGAATGGGCAGAAGTCTAACTAAAGTTTGGCCCAGGAAAGAACCTTTAACAAGAACTTTGTCAAAATACAGAATCTTGGCTTCCACCTGTAATGAGTCTCACCTAACAGGGCATGGGTGGTAGAGACAGTCAGAATCCATCCTTAATTCTCCTGGATGATTCAGTAAGGTTTGGAAACTTCTGGACTAGATCAGAAATTGTGAGTGCATGTAAGGAGAGTCAAGGAAATCAGGTTATATAGTAGTTCCTCCTATCCAAAGGGATACATCTCATCCCAAGACCCCCAGGAGAGACCAAAAGTCTCAGTAGTATCAAACCCTATATACACATTGTACTGTTTTTTTCCAGTAAATACGTAACATATAAAAAAGTTTAATTTATAAATTAGGCACCGTAAAAAAAGTAACAATGATAAATAATTACAGCAACATACAGTAATAAGAGTTAATAAATATGGTCTCTCTCTCTCTCTCTCTGGATATCTTACTGTACTGAACTTAACCATTTTGGGGTCACAGTTAACTGTGTATAACTGAAACTACAGAAAGCAAAATCTTTTGTAAGGGAGCCTGTGTGTGTCTAACTGTTTCAGTGTATGTGGCAGGGTATGATAAGTCTATGTTTCCCCTTCTCCTCCCTCATCCTCTTTTATCTTAACCCATAAATCTTTCTGGACTGCTGGCAACATTGTCAGAAATTAAGTTCCCCATCTCTGATTTCAAACTCTTACATTATGAGCTTTCTCTTCCACCTCTGGGACTCCCTCTGCTGGCCGAAGCTTGCTAAAACTTCTAGTGTCCTAAATCTAGATACACCCATTCCATTCCCTAGTAGGTCATTTTTCAGGACTATTTTCAAGTCCTCAAACTTTATGATCCTTCTACAAGACATAATATAGAAAAGTAAACTTGCAAAATACTTTCTTGCCCTACAGGTATGAATATATAAATATTAGGAGGGAGAGGAAGAGGAGGAAATGAGGACCAGGGGTACATAATGTAGTCAAAACTAGGGAAGAGGAAACTAAAACATCTAAGTCTTCACCATTTTCTCCCCTCCAATTGCCACCCACTAAGAGACATGGATAGAAGGGAAAGTCACTTTCATCTGCCTTCCAAAAAATAGAAGGCAAGAAATAAGTTAGGCCAAAAACTTCACTGAATTTGGAAGCAGAAGGCAAAGGTTCAATACCCACTATCACTTCATTTTCTCCACTCTCAAAAGACAATGTCTCCTTTTCCAGAGCCATGTACTATATCATGTGGAATAGGTTCCATAACGATGGCAGACCCAATGTCTTCTTGTCACTTCTCATTCTCCTTGACTTCATCCATCTCCCTGAGACTTGTCACACTCAGGTTCCAGGTTCACTCAGCTCTCCTTCATTCTCCTTCACTGGCTCTCCTCCCCTGCCTGACCTTTAAATATGGGTGTAATATTTCCTTTTATTTCACCATCCTTTTCCTGGTGATCTCTTCTACTCCTATGGTTTCAAGTTTAAGTTATATGATTAAATTCTCTCAAATCTGTAGCTCTCACCAAGACCTTTTTCTTGAGCTCCAAATACCTGCCAGACATCTGTATCTGGATGTATTGGAATTGCTTCATCCACTAAATACTCAAAAGGTCGTTACTAAGTGTCTACTACATACCAAGGACCATGCTAAATGCTGGTGAAAACCCTGGCAAGCAAGAGGAATCAGGCCTCTACTCTCCCAGAGCTGAGAAGACAGACAAATGAACAGCTAAGAATAAAAAGTGATGAGTGATCCGATAAGAGAAATACTCAGTGTTTGGGCAATGCCTTGCCTGGGCCAAGAGGGTGCAGCAGGTTTTCCCAAAGGTGTGACTTTGAAGAAAAGTATCTGAAGAAAAAGAAGAAATTGGGAAGGAGGGGGCAGGTGAGAGGACTCTAAGAAAAAATTCCAGAAATCATGGAGAACTCATTAAGCTACAATAGGGAGTTTGGACTTTATCCTGAGGATCAGAGGGAATCGTCGATCTCTTTGAAGCAGAGAAGTACACTGAACAGTTATATTATGAGAAAGAATAGATAAATTAGAGCCCACTGGAAATTCACAATATTGGTGAGGTTCATGTCTTAAGTTGAATAGTGGGCCCATTGACTTTCATTTTATACTTATACTTCATAAATTATTAATGTTTTTATATTATTTTTACATACCAAATATTTCATAAAATTATATATGCATGTATATATATTATATATATGTATGTGTGTATATATATTATATATGTGTATGTGTATATTATATATAATTATATATATTATATATATGTAGGTGTATATTTTATATATATGTGTGTGTGTGTATATTTTATATATATATATATACACACACACACATACACCCAGACTGGTGGTACAATCAGTAGCAAACTGAACAGTGCTGGAAGTCACATGGCCAACTGTGGATGTGGATCCCTATCCTTAGGTCAGTCTGAAAACGTGCTGGGCATGTGCACACTTGCCCAAGATCCTGATGAACTGCAAAGCTGGGAAAGGGGACCACAGCATAACAAGACCCTGTTGAGGGACCTTTTCTCTCTCTCTTTCTCTCATTCTCAGATACATACACTCTGGCAAATAAATTTAAATGGGAA
>NW_006160147.1:8038311-8044535 GCF_000334495.1 Tupaia belangeri chinensis
TGGGAAGGAGGGGGCAGGTGAGAGGACTCTAAGAAAAAATTCCAAAAATCATGGAGAACTCATTAAGCTACAATAGGGAGTTTGGACTTTATCCTGAGGATCAGAGGGAATCGTCGATCTCTTTGAAGCAGAGAAGTACACTGAACAGTTATATTATGAGAAAGAATAGATAAATTAGAGCCCACTGGAAATTCACAATATTGGTGAGGTTCATGTCTTAAGTTGAATAGTGGGCCCATTGACTTTCATTTTATACTTATACTTCATAAATTATTAATGTTTTTATATTATTTTTACATACCAAATATTTCATAAAATTATATATGCATGTATATATATTATATATATGTATGTGTGTATATATATTATATATGTGTATGTGTATATTATATATAATTATATATATTATATATATGTAGGTGTATATTTTATATATATGTGTGTGTGTGTATATTTTATATATATATATATATACACACACACACATACACCCAGACTGGTGGTACAATCAGTAGCAAACTGAACAGTGCTGGAAGTCACATGGCCAACTGTGGATGTGGATCCCTATCCTTAGGTCAGTCTGAAAACGTGCTGGGCATGTGCACACTTGCCCAAGATCCTGATGAACTGCAAAGCTGGGAAAGGGGACCACAGCATAACAAGACCCTGTTGAGGGACCTTTTCTCTCTCTCTTTCTCTCATTCTCAGATAAAAAAAAACTCTTTCATGAATAAAACAAAAACTTTGAAAAAATAATAATAAAAAAATGGGTTAGAGAAGATGTGATAGGCAAAAAGAAGTGAGGCTGAAAATGCAGAAAATTGCAGTGGCCTGAGTTAGGATAGTCAGAGAGAGGATCTAGAGGATACTTAGGAGGTATCTAGAGGATACTTAGGTGATTAATGGAATATGGGAAAATGGAAGCGGAGGAATAAAGGACTCCTGGTGTTCTAAATTTTTTATAAGTTTATTTATTCTATAAGTGAGACAGAGAGAGAAAAAGAGAAAGAAAAAGAGAAAAACAGTACCTTTAATAGGTTCCTGAACACCACAATCCATTCCCAGCCTTCAGGGAGCCCTGGATCATGGGCAACCATGTGCCCAGCCTGCTCAGTGAGGTCTCCAGATTGAACTAGGAACATTCCTATGTGGGATTGCCTCACAGTGTGTCATGTTTTACCACTGTGTCACCATCTGATCCCAGGTTTTAGATTAAGTGCATAGATGGTGAAGTCATTGATTGAAACAGAGATTACTAGGAGACAGTAAATAAAAATAAAGTCATAAGAAAACAGTTTAGTAGTTTCTTAAAAAGCTGAACATAAATTTATCACATAACTCAACAATGCCACTCCTGGGTACATACTCAAGAGAAATAATAATATATGCCCACACAAAGGTTTTCATGCAAACATTTGTTGCATCACCATTCATAATAGCCAAAAAGTGAAAAATCTAAATACTTGTGAACTGGGGAATGTATAAACAACATGTGGTATATCTATAAAATGGAATACAATTTAGCAATAAAAACAAACAGTGCTGACACATTTTACAACGGGTAAACCTCGAAAGCACTATGCTAAGTGAAAGAAGTCAGACACACACAAAAAAAATCACATTCATGTGGTTCTACTAATATAAAGTGTCCTGGAAGGGCAAGTCTAGAAAGAAAGAAAGCAGACTGGTGGTTGTCTGGGGTCGGAGATGGGAAGAGGGAGTGACTATAAATGGGCACAGTAACATCTGGGGGATGATGGAAATGATCTCAAATCAGGCTATAATAATGGCTTCTCAACTCCACAGATTTATTCACAATCATTATGCACTTAACATAAGATCATTGTCTGATGTATAAATTGTACTTCAATGAAGCAGTTAAAAATAATTAGGACAGTTTCAGTGTGTTAAATGTGGGGTGTTTTGAAAGCATTCAAAAGGAGAGGGTGTTTACTACCTGAAACTTTGGAGAAAATGCTGCACGAGATATAGATACTTCTAGATTCTTCAACATAAAGATAGTAATCGAAGTCATGAGAATAAAGGAATTTACCCAGGGGAGATAGAAGAAAAGAGCAAGGACAGAGTCAAAGCTAGCTCCAGCATTCAAGGAGTCCTAAAGAGAAGAGAAGTCTATAAAGAAAACTGAGCAGGGGACCAGCAGTTAGCGTAATGGCTATGTCACTGGACTCCCACGTAGTCAACTGTGGTTTGCGTCCCAGACCCAGTGGCTTAAACTTACGCTGGGCGCGTATGCGTGCATGCCCAAGATCCTGAGAGGAGAATGGAGGAGAAGGGATTGCGGTGTGGCCATCCCGCTGGAGGGTGATTTCTCGCTTTCTATCCCTCTGTCTCTCGCTCTCTCTCTCTGGAGAGCACGCGTACCCTATAGCAAAAACTTCTTTAAAAAGGAAAAGAAAAGAAAACTGAGCAGTCGGAGAAGTAAGAAGAAAATAATAAACAAAAACTTTTTTTTGTTGTGTTTTTGTTTTTGTTTTTGTCATAGGGCACGGCACAGCAGCTTACTGGAAAGAGACAGAGAGAAAAAGAGAGAAGGCAAGTAAGAAATCACCCTTCAGAGGAAATGGCCATGCCACAATTCTTTCTCCTTCATTCTCCTCTCAGGATTTTGGGCACACACACACACACACACACACACACACACACACACATGGAGTGATATTTTAAGCTGCCAGATCCAGAACTCAAACTGTGGTCAGCTGTGTAGGAGCCCAGTGCCTTAACCACCATGCCACCTGTTGGTCCCAATAAACAAAAACCTTTAACAATAAATAAACAGGGTCCAGCAGATGGTGTAGTGGATATGTCATTGGACTCCCATATGGTTGACCATGGTTTGATCCCATACCCAGTCACCTGAAAATCACTACAGGCACATGTGCATGCATGCCTAAGATCCTGGGAGGAGAATGTAGGAGAAGGGATTGCAGCATGGCCATCCCTGGGGGTGGGGGGGAGGGGTTTCTCATCTCCCATCTTACTGTCTCTGTCTCTCTATCTCTCCAGTGAGCACAAGCCCTAAAGCAAAAACCTCTTAAATAAATAAATAAACAAAAAAATGAACAAACAAGTGGATTAGAGAAGGTGAGACAGGTAGAAGAAGGAAAAGCGAGGAAGCTACTGAAGCAGAAAACAAATTAACATACCCCAAAGAAAGAGGAAGTTTGGGCCAGAGTGGAAAGGCAAAGGCAGCAAGAGCCACTAAGGAGTCAGGTAAATATAAACAGAACCAAAGAGGAAAGATAGATAAATCTAGGTGGTTATGAGGCTATAAAAGTGTTAGACCTAGTTCCAGAAGGCTGCAAATTCTCTGGGACAAGCCATACCCTATGACAAGGCAGAAAGAGTGAAGTGTTGATGGAGGGAGTGGGTCTGGATTGATGAGCCTGAAGAGTGCAAAGGATCCAGCACTTTCCGTATGAGGCAACAAGACAAAAAGCCAGTCAACAGGTAGAGTTCTGGGATGGGGATGAAGAGGCCACAGAATTCTAAGTACATGACTGGGTGTAAATGACTAGAACAACACTCCAGCAATGGCCACTGAAGGCCCTCAAAGATGTAGCTCCTGCTTATGTCTCTAGACTTATTTCTCACTATGTAACCCCCTGCATAAAACTCAGTGATCCAGCCATACGGAATTGTTTGTAGTTTCCCAAACATGCCGTTCTCTCTCACACCTCCTTCTATTATCGCACACAGCTTCATCTGCATGGAACGTTCTCACAGGCCAGCCCACCTCCTCCCCACACACTCCTGGAACCAAACTCTATGCTCCTCTTACCTATCCTCACTTGCCTGGAGCTTTTATGCTCATATTTCAAAACAAATCAAAGGGGACCAGTAGTTAGCGTAATGGCTATGTCACTGAACTCCCATGTAGTCAACCGCAGTTCCAGTCCTGGACACAGTGCCTTAAACTCATGCTGGGTGCATGTGTGTGTGTGCCCAAGATCCTGAGAGGAGAATGGAGGAGAAGGGATTGCGGCATGGCCATCCGCCCAGGGGAGTGATTTCTCGCTTTCTGTCTTTCTGTCTTTCTGGCGAGCGCACACGCCCTATAGCAAAAACCTCTAAAAAAAAAAAAAAAATCAAAATTAAGCTCTTTTCAAAGGCCTTTCCTACTTGCCCATCCCTCACTTTTATTTCAAAAAATGGAGTTATTTATTTTATTACTATTATTATTATTATTATTAAATTTGCTGTAGGGCACATAAACTCACGGGAGAAAGAGAGGGCAAGTGAGAAAACAAGCTGCAAGTTCCCAGATTCGAACTGCAGCTGGCCATATGGGAGTCCAGCACCATCACCACCATGGCACCTGCTGTCCCCAACAAATCTCTTCTTATACCCTCATCACAGACCTCCTTTGGTGTATTCATAACACATTGCACACTTCATTTATTTCCATGTCTGTTGTCCTGTAGAACTTAGAGATCACTAGTTCTTTCATTCATTGTCCCTGGCCCATGGTAAATACCAACAACTTAAATGTTAGCAGACAAACCCTCCACTGTTCACCTTTTCTTCTTTTCTTATGTAGGGCCCTCTTAGGGGCTGCCGATGGCCGGCAACCAAACGCCATTGTGGCAAAGATAAATGAGGTGACTCTTAGTATCCACAGTCCAGGATGCTTGTCCACACCTAAGGCTCAGTTTCTCAGTGTTCCCAAAGTCCTGTGCCACTTCTAAGGTTGCAAAATAAAACACTGGACACTGGGGCTGGCAGGTGGCATGGTGATTAAGGGTGCTAGACTCCCACATGGCCTACCATGGTTCAAGTCCCAGACCTGGAGGCTTGCTTGCTTTCTCACTTTCCTTTTGTTTTTCTCTCTCTGACCCTCTCTGGTGAAATATAAATAAATAAATAAAGTTAAGTAAAATAATTCTTAAAAAATTTAAAAAAAAAAAACAAAACCAGGCACTGAATAAAATCTGAATCTCAGATAAAGTTATTTATTTAATTTTATTTATTATTATTACTATTATTATTTTAAATTTTCTATAGGGCACATGAATAATGTTTTAGTATAAGTAGGTCCAGGCAGCCAAACTCCATTGTGGTGAAGATACATGAGGTGACTGTTAGTATCCATAGTCCAGGATGCTTTGTCCACACTTAAGTCACAGTTTCTCAGCGTTTATTCTCCTCTCTGGACCTTGGCACATGTACAAACGCACCCAGCATGAGTTTCAAGCCTCCAGGACCAGAACTCAAACCACTGCTGGTAGTTGAAGTCCCGTACCTCAACTACCGTGCAACCCAGTAGCTCAATTTTAATATTTTTAGACCAAAATAAACCTGGGTTTTCATTCCATTTTTCCACAAACTTTTTGGAGTTCCCTCGTATATGTATCTCAACTTGAATATGCAGGTTGAGCATCTAACCCAAAAGCATGAAATATAAAACACTCTGAAATCCAAAACATTTTGAGAGCTAATGTGACATAAGTGGAAAATTTCACATCTGACCTAATGTGATGGGTTACAGTTGAAATGGTATGATACAAAAATATTGCATAAGATTACCTTTGGGCTATATATATAAATAAGGAGTATAGAAAATATAAACAAATTTTGTGATTTGATTTTGGTCCTATCCTCAAGGTAGCTCACTATGTATGTGCAAATATTCCAAAATCAGAAGAAAATTTTAAAAAAGAAATCTAAAACACTTCTGGTCCCAAGCATTTTGAATAACATTCAACCTGTCCTAGGAGACTTCAAAAAGTCTATAGAAAAATGGAATTCAAGTCTAGGTTTCTTTGGATGCACCACGTGCGCGTGCATGTGTGTGTGTGTGTGTGTGTGTGTGTGTGTGCATGTTTTTTTCATAATATGCATTTTCCATGAAGATACCACATGTATTTAAGGGGACTTTTAAAAGTTCATGAAAAATTGAATGAAAGATAAAAATAAAAGATTTCTCAAAATAAGCTCTATCAAGTTCAAGACTTTTTTGTAAGTGTTGATATCTGCCATTTAGTCCATCCCTAAAAGAACTGAGGGTCCTAGGAATTTAATCATGTCAATGCAGTCTTTTTTACATTATTAACTGAAGAGAAATGGGCCCTTTAAAATTTTTTTTAAGATTAGGAAACAAAAAGAAGTCATAAAGAGCCAAATTAGAGCTGTAAGTTGAATACCTAGTAATTTTCCATTGAAGCTCTCAAAAATGCCCTTGTTTGCTGAGAAAAATGAGCAGG
>NW_006160147.1:8044566-8053931 GCF_000334495.1 Tupaia belangeri chinensis
CAGGAATGTTGTCATCATGGAGAACAACTCTGGTGAAGCTCGCCTGAGTGTTTTTATACTAAAGCTTCAGCTAACTTGCTCAAAATACTCTCATAATAAGCAGATGTTGTTGTTCTTTGGCCCTTCAGAGAGTCAACAAGCAAAATGCCTTGAATATCCAAAAAACTATTGTCATAACCTTTACTACTGATTGGCCCACTTTTGCTTTGACTGGATCACTTCCACCTCTTGGTAACCATTGCTTCGATTATACTTTGTCTTCAGAATCATACTGGTAAAACCATGTTTCTTCTAATTCTTCCAAGAAATCCTATTTGTTTAAAATGTCCATTGAATACTTGGCTCTTTTTATGCTGTTGATGTGAGCACAACGTTTTTGCTAGCCATTAAGCAGAAAGTTTGGTCAACTTCAGTTTTTCAGTCAGAATTGTGGAAGCTAACCCAGTGGAGATGTCTATGGTGTTAGTTACTAGTTCTGCTATTAATCATTGATTCTCTTCTGTTAGGGCATGAATAAGATTAATTTTTTCCTCACAAACTGATGTGGATGGTCTGACACAAAGGGGTCATCTTCAATATTGTCTTGTCCCTTTTTGAAACAAGTCATCCATTTGTAGACTGCTCATTTCTTTGGGGAATTGTCCCCAAGTGCTTTTCATAAAACATCAATGATTTTATCTTCTTTCACGCAAAATTCACCATAAATTTGATGTTTGTTCTTGCTTCGGTTTTAGTAGAATTCACATTATTCTGATGGGGCTCTTTTTAGACCATCTCTTATCCTTAATGCCTCAAACTAGACCTTGTTCAATATAGTATAATAAGCTAGTAAGAGTCTGTTTGGGGGGGACCAGCAGATGGTATAACGGTTGCATCACTGGACTCCCACTTGGTGGACTGTGGTTCAAGTACCAGACCCACAGGCTTCAAACTCAACGATCCTGAGAGGAGACTGGAAGAGAAGGGGCTACAGCATGGCTGTTACCCCTGGGGAGTGATTTCTAGCTTCCTGTTCTCTGTCTCTCCAGCAAGCATACATGCCCCATAGCAAAAAATAAATAAATAAAAATAATAAAAAGTAAAAAGCTCTTTAAAAATCCATTTGGGTGCAAAATAATTATGATATCCATACGTTTTTTTTTTCATAATACATGTCAGCCTAAAAACTAAACTGAGGGACCAGCAGTCAGCGTAATGGCTATATCACTGGACTCCCATGTAGTTGTCCACAGTTCGAGTTCTGGGCCCAGTGGCTTAAACTCACGCCGGGTGTGTGTGCGTGCATGCCCAAGATCCTGAGAGGAGAATGGAGAAGGGATTGCAGCATGGTCATTCCCCTAGGGGGGTGATTTCTTGCTTTCTGTCTCTCTGTCTCTCTCTGTCTTTCTGGCGAGCGCACACGCCCTATAGCAAAAACCTCGTCAAAAAAAAACTAAACTGAGACAACATATATAAAGCAAAAAGTGTTAATTCAGGCCGAGTGTGATGGCATGCAGTTCAGATGGACATATTCTAGTTGCTCTATCCATGTTTTAAACCAGGTTTTAAAGGCAAACATCAGGGACCAGCAGTTAGCGTAATGGCTATGTCGCTGGACTCCCATGTAGTCAACCACGGTTCACATCCCGGACCTGGTAGCTTAAAACTCATGCCGGGTGCGTGTGCGTACGTGCGTGCATGCCCAAGATCCCAAGAGAAGAATGGGGGAGAAGGGATTGTGGCATGGCCATCCCCTCTGGGGGGCGATTTCTCACTTTCTATCTCTGTCTCTCTCTGTCTGGAGAGTGCACGTACCCTATAGCAAAAACCTCTAAAAAAAAAAATAAGGCAAACATCATAAATGGGAGGGGCAAAGGAGAGGGAATAATACCATTTGTTTGGGGACAATTTTCCTTGCCTACCAGGACCAATACAAAGGTGATGTTAGGCCACATGTCAGATAGGCAGTTTCTGCACAGATGTTCTCACAGAAGTGACCCTTATTCAGGGTCGTTGTGCAAGGGAAGTGGCTTTCCTTTAACCCTGAAGTTACCAGCACCTTAAGAAATCCACCTGGTTCAGGCTACTGTGTCATCTTGGTGTGTTTCCTGGAAGTTGCACTGACCACCTGACAAAACACACTAAATGAGCCACAGATGGGCAGTAGCCCTGCTGGAGTCAGTCTTCACCTCATGTGGGGCTCTTCGCCTACTCTTAGTGCTTCCAGTGTTTCCCTACCCCTCTCAGGGAGTAGCTTTTTTGATTTTTGTTTGCCCCTTCCTCTGTGCTCAGATACTAGGCCAGAGAGGAAACAAAAACCAATAACCACAATATGTGTAGAATTATCTCAGGGCTAGCTTCTATGTCCGACGTGGTTCACAGGCTGGGACCCCATCGGAGGTTCCAGGGAAATTCAGGTCCAACATAAAGATCAGGCATGGTAGCATGTGCCTATAACCTCAGCAACGTGGGAAATTGAGGCAAGGGGCATGCAAGCTAAGACCGGCCTGGTAACATGGTGTGCTGGTGCGCACCTGTAGTCCCAATAGTCCCAGCTAGACATCTGAGGCAGGAGGACCTTGTCTTTAAAAAAATAAATAAAAATAAGTCTCTGCCTCCACTCCCACTTGAGGGACAGGGCCCTGGGAGGATCCCTTCTTTCCCAAAGGCCCTTGCCCTGACACTCCCAGGCAAACAGATTTCAGGTTGTGTGTCCCATCAGTCTCCCTGCCACAGACTATGAACACCAGTTGGAAACAGGACTACATGCCTGGGCAGTCTGTCTCAGCTCTGCTTCATTTTCCCAGATCTGATATTCCATCAGGAGGAAAATGAGAGAAATTTGTCCTCTGAGTCAGGCTGAAGGAAGTGCTAATGAGAACTTTTCCCCTTACGATATACAGGAGGGCAAGAAAGGGAGGTGGAGGGAGTCTGTTATTGAATAAAATTTTATAAAAAAGGGTAGTTGCTTCTGTTGCAGAGAACAGATTTTGGCAGTTGGGGCACAGACTTATAAGTTCCTGTTTTGCAAGGGTCTTCTCTTCTGAGGGGTGGTTCGAACAGAGACACAGGGAATCGGGGAAAAAAAGACACGAGACACTGATGTCATGTCGTCCATTGGCTGAGTTTAGTGGGAGCTCACAGAGTAGTAGGCTCTTAGTAGGCTCACAAAGCCCATAGCAGAACTCGCAAGTGCTTCCTCCCTCTTAGAGCTAGTAACGCACATGGAGAATGCTTACAGAGCACTTTCCTCACTTCAGGAGCTCGCGGTGCACACGGTGCACGAGGCTGAGCTGAGCCCAGCCAAGGACAAGCCAACCCAAGGCCGAGCCAACCTAAGGCCGAGCCAAGCCAAGCCCATCAGGGCTCACCAGCCTGAACCAAAGCTGAGCTGAGCAGGGCTAGCTAACAGGGCATAGCTGGGCAGTGCTGAACAGGGCACCTTTGGGCAGCGCTAGCTGACCAGGTGCTCCTTTAATCTTAAAGAGGCTGCAGACAATAGTGGCTCATTGCCAAAACCAACGGTCGCACACACACATGCACATTATATTCAATGGCGTAAAATAGCAAAGTCATGGTTACATAACAAGCATGCAAGCACAGCACAACTAATAACCTAAGTTGTTTACCTTGTGGTTTGCAAACATGATAAGATAGGAGGTGAGCTAGCCTAACTGAACCATCCTGACTCCATTTGTAATACAGTTCCTAAAAGCAGACCAGACACACTGGGATGGCCGTAGGGTGGAGGTGGTGAGAAGAGACCTTTGTTCATTCTGACATAGCGCCGAGACCCTTTCCTGTTTCAGCCTTTCGGTGTTTTTCCCCACCAGGGAAGGCAGAACCTCTGAACACAGCGTGTTCACCACCTTTCACTCTGAGGTCTGCTCACTGGGCACCCGCAGGATATTTTTCCAAAGAGTCCAATTTCATTACAAAGCTTCAAAATGATCATGAAAAGCACTTAGAGCTGCTGCCTTGGAAATGACAGGTGTTCCTTTCTTGATTTACATTTATGCCAAATACACGTAAATTCCCCTTCTGGCTGGTCGTCCTCTCATTTGTGCCACCTCCTGTCAGTTCTCCCAGAACTGGCGTGTCCCTCATTGTTACTCTCTCGTTTCTTTAATCCCTATAGTCTTTGTGCCTTGTGACTTGTTCTTGACCCCACGTGTCCAGGTAGGAATGATCAAATCAGAGAGAATTCCTGGCTGAGCTCTGGGACAGATCCCCAGGAGAGAGGAACTCAGTTTGTGTGGGCATGTGGGCACTGCCAGGTTGTGTGTAGGATACTGGCTGACCACCTCTGGCATGTACATGGTCAGTGTATTACCGAGGAGGGTATTCGAGGGAGGCGAACAGCTAGCTTCCTTGCTAGAGCAGGGAGAGGAATTCTACTGGTTCAGGAACAATTTGACTCAAACAGTGCTAGGTAAAACAGACATATTACCTTTTGTATTTATCTATCATCTACCTATCTATAATTTGGTGAGAACCTTGAGAAGAGGACCTAGGAGGTGGGATTGACCTGCTCCGATTAGAACAATGAACTCTGTGATTTTCCCTAAATTAAATCAGATTCCAGAAAGACAGCAATTTTCTCATTGCTCTGGCATCTCAGAAAAGCTACAACGGCAAAGGTTTATTAGCAGCAAGGCTAAGAGGGAGTGGAAAGAGACAAAGATGAAAAAGACAAAATCCATGTCCTTCAGAAATTTACAAGCTAATGAGAGAACCAGCCATGTAAATATGTAAATGCAGTGACATCAGTGTTTATTATATAATGTGGCCAAAGTATGGTCCCTGTGGATCCTTAAGGCCCTTGTGGGAATTCAAAAGATCAAAATAATTTTCATAATCATATTAAAACATCATTTGACTTTTCCAAATACTGTACAAAGTGTGATAATGTCATTGCCCTGACTGCTAATGAGATATATGCTTATTGTTCTAGTTCATTCCATTACTGATAACAGAAATGATCTTAATCTGGATAATTTAAGAGGATAAAAGTGTATTCAGTTCATGGTTTGGAGGTCCAAGTTCCAGGAGCTATATCAGGTGGATTTTCCTTCTAGTGGGTTCCCAAGGTCATGGAGAGTGTCACATCATGAAAGAACAGAACCCCCCACATCTCTGAGTATGTCATTCCCTCTCCTTATAAACTCAGCAGGAGTCAGTCATGGGGACCCTGTACTAATAACCTCAATTCTGATCTCTTTCCAAAGCCCTCACCTGTCTTTCTTTATATCTTTCTTTTTTATTTTTATTTGGTAGAGGGTGTATACACCTGTCAGAGAGACAGGGAGAGAGTAGGAAGGCACCCCCATCCCAACCCCCACCCCACTTGGGAAATGGTCATGCCACAATCCCTTCTCCTCCATTTCCCCTTTCAGGATTTTGAGTGTGAATGCACAGGCACCTAGCATGTTATTCAAGCTGCCGGGTCCAGGTGTAGAACCGCACAGTTGGTCATGTAGGATCCAGCTGCCTTGACCATCCTGCTACCAGCTGGTCCAGCCCCCACCTTTCAACACCATAATTTGACTAAGTTTAATCCTGTCACAACCAAATCTCAGCACATGAATTTTGGGAAGCATACAAACAATAGCACTTTAAAAACAACTTCAGTCCTAGTCGACAATGTATCAGTACATAGGTAAAAGTTGTTCGAGGTTCTCAATTTTTAAGAGCATAAAGGGGTCCTGGACCAAAAAGTTTAATATAGTTTAAGACTTAATATATCCTTAATATATCCAAGGACATTGTCCTTGTTTCTCATCAATGCACTTTATGTAACAATTATTTCACCTATTTTCAGGAAAATCACTTTGCAGAATGCTTTTTCTATATCCTTATTTTCTAGCATGGTAGCTATTAGACCATCTAATTATTAATCTGCTTATGTCTTTAGGTTTAAATGTATGTCTTTTTAAGAATTATTTTTATTTAACTTTCTTTATCCATTTATTAGTTTAACTAGAGAGGGACAGAACAAGAGAGAGAAGTGAGTTTTTGAAGTCACAATGTAGTCACATTATTTTTCTGTCTTTAGTTAGAGGGAACAGGCATTTACAAGAGAGAGAAAGAGAGGGAGGGAGAAAAGCATCCTCCATGGGGAGTGGTCATGCCGCAACCCCTTCTTCCTCCTATCAGGGTTTTGGGTACATGTGCACATATGTGCCTGGTGTGTTTTTCAAGCCACCAGGTCCAGGACTCTAATCACACAGACAGTCAGGTGGGGTCCAGCTTATTTACCACCAAGCCACAGCATGGCCTGGACTTCTTTTTGTTGTTGTTGTTGGAGAGGTTTTTGCTATAGGGCACGTGCACTGGCCAGAAAGACAGAGAGAGACAGAGAGACAGAAAGTGAGAAATCACCCCCCGGGGGGATGGCCACTCCACAATCCCTTCTTCTCCATTGTCCTCTCGGGATCTTGGGCACACATGCCCATGCGCCCAGTGTGAGTTTAAGCCGCCGGGTCCCGGACTCAAACGACTCAAACTGCAGTCGACTACGTGGGAGTCTAGCGACATAGCCATTACCCCAACTGCTGGTCCCATTTTTTTTTTTTTTTTTTTTTTGGCCTGGGTTTCATTTTTTAATTAAGTCAACAGTCAGCAATTGTTTTATGTTCTATCACCTTGGGGGTTTTTGTTTGTTTGTTGTTGATTGTTATTTTTGCTTTCTTTAAATGTATGTTTTCTGTAGTGGATTTTAAAATTTGTATTCTCTCTTTGTTAGACAATAAATTCTCCTAGTCTGTTCCCTCTACCACTTCAGCATTATCATAGGTTAGAATAACTTTTCAGTTTTCTGTAAAATTGTACTATTAATATTAACAAATTAAGAAAATAAATCTTATGCTTCCTTTTCTCTAGAGATAAAAATAGAGTCTAGTTTGCATCTTGGTAGCATAAAGTCCTTATGAAAATTATCCAAATATATCACAGCTTTAATGGTATGTAATCTAATTTATACTTGAATTTTATCTTTTTCCTATTTTTGTCCTCCATGAATCTTGAGCTCTATTTAGCCTTGAACTACTTTCAAATCTGCATTGTTTTCTGGAAGTGAACTTCACAGCTGTGAGCCTTTGTTGACAAATTGTTTCATCTCCTCTGGGTCTTAAATTATTTTCTCTTACTCTGAAGTGAAAATTCACTGAGTGTTTCCAGATACTGTACTTGAGATCCTAATTCAATTTCTCTTAACCTTGTATAAATTCCATCCTGCCTACCCCAAGTCCATCCTTCCTCCAAAACACTGATACTCATTCTTATTATCACATTCACATTTTTCTTGATAACTTGAAGAATTTGGGATTTGCTTTATGATTGGGATGATTTTTCAAAATAGGTGAATTGGTTTGGGGTTGAAAAACTTAATGACAGCACATCTTAAATTCCTTCTTAGAAGAGCATTGCTTAATGAATTCTTGCTACGCACATATCAAGGTGGTTATTTCTATATTTTCCTGATAATCAATTTTAAATTGCTAGTGGTTTCTGATCTCTGGTCCTTTTATTCTTACAAGATCTATTTTTAGCTGGACATGTGTGTCCCAAGTCAGTTTTGCTTCCACAGTACAGTGCTTTTTTCTTCTGTACCAGACCTCCTCTTCCCAGTATCCTCTCCATGTTTCTGGTTCCTCTGCAGCACTTACAAGACCCAGTTTAATAGCTTAGTGCCTTTTTCTTTGGCACTCGTTATTTCTTCTTTATTCTCTGTTAAAGTAATAAGTGTGCGTTCCGTTGCACTTGCCTGAGACTCTTGAACTGGTCTTGGGTTTCCCGCCATCTGGCTTCTGGCTGGCTTGCAATTTCCCTTTGATGTTGTAATACTTTTTCATTGAACTTGAGTGTGGGGCTTATAGAGCTTGTTTGCTTTTATATTTTTTTCCCCAAGATGTGCACATTTTTTTCTTAAGCTTATTTTGCTGTTTTGTGCTGTTATTTTTAATTGCTTCCGACTGGGAGGTGGGGCTGACAGTGAGACTTGGCTTGAGTTTCTCTCTCTTTGCTATTACTCACATTTCCCCAGAAGCTCCACACATACTTCTCTCTCTCTCTCTCTCCCTTTGACAAACCACTTTTGAAAGACCATTGATCCTTGATGTAAATGATGTTATAAGGAAGGTGGACTTGGGGTAGGGATGCTCAGGAATCCTGTCCTGTACAGTCATGAGCTTGGCCATCTGGAAGTCTCCTCTTGCTCAATGAAATGGAGTAAACATTGTCCATTATGAAATCCACCACGAAGGCTGCCAGGGACAAATGGGATCCCACCCAAAGCCAATCGCTGCTCTGACAAGGAAATTGGCTAGCACTGCCTGAGACTACTCCAGCCTCCCCCGTCCCTGATGTCACAATTCAGAGGCTGCTGCCTGCCTAGGAGGTTGTAGAAAGCTCTGTAGGTTCTCTCTGTGTGTCCTACAGGACTCCTCGGGCCAGATCCTTGTCTGATGGCTTTTATGAAAAAATATCTCCTCCCCATCCTGGGGTTCTTCTTGGCCTACTACTACTATTCTGCAAAGGAGGAATTCAGACCAGGTAAGTACCACTGTGTCTCATTTCAGAGGAATAGGTTAGAAAACATCAAGATGCTGAGATACTCCTGAGGATCAAGATGGGTTCTTGATTCCTAAAATCACAGGAAGAAAAGGGAACTTGAATGTGGGACTGTATTTTTGTGTCCTGCAGGTTATGGACAGAAGGCATGTGGGGAGGGGTAATCATGCATCCAAAAGCTTGCCAAATAGGTTGTGCTTTATTTGGCACCCTTAATGGAAAGCAATTTCAAATCTTTTACAGAAATGAGAGTAATACACAAATTCACGACTCAGTCGGATATTGAGTTCAGCAGAGAGAATGATGATAAGTGGGAGGTAAAAAAGGACTTTGGAGTTGATGACTAAATAGAAATGAGGGAAAATCCCTGCAATCTCTATGAACACATGTGTTTCTATTACTTTTTAGATTTTCTTTCAATTGAGCAAAATTGAATGAGTTCACAAATGTTGGGAAATCCAGCATTTTTAGCTGAACCATGACCTTTCTGGGCTTGTCCTATTAGTTCTATGTAAGGAGGTATTTAAGGAATGACAACAGGGAGGCTCGGTTTTGAGCAACCAAGCCAAACCCCCATGTCAGAGCATGTTTATGAAATACTTCAACTGTTCCTTCCATGATTTATGCAGTTTGAGGCCAATGGATCTGGGCTGATCATTGTAAAAGGTAGAAACTGAGAGAAGGCTGCCCATATCCAGAGAGAGAAGGAAAATTTCTCCCAAGTTGGAAATGGTCTTTACTTCATTTTGGGGTTCCTCAGAGATGCTCCAAGGGAAGAAGGTGATTGTCACAGGGGCAAGCAAAGGGATCGGAAG
>NW_006160147.1:8054045-8056854 GCF_000334495.1 Tupaia belangeri chinensis
AAGAGAGATAGCTTATCATCTGGCGAAGATGGGAGCTCATTTGGTGGTGACAGCGAGGACAAAAGAATCTCTACAGCAGGTGAGGTTCTGTGCCCACAGATATGTGTGCCCTCACATGCCCAGATGTGTTCTTATATATACTCACATATATACACAGAAGCTAGCATGTCCATACATAGATGCATGCAAACACACATGCACTCAATTTTTGGCTCTCATATACAGGTTCAAACATCCACAGAATGTAAAAGTATGCACTTAAGCATTCACTTATAAACACAAACAGAGATTTATTCAGATACTGAAATTCCAGTACTTGTTCATGAATGTGTATCTCATACCCATGCACTCTCAGACTCATGCATGCTCAGACTCACAAACCCAAGGATGTACAAACACTCACAAGCCTAAAGCAACCCACACTGAAACCAGCATCCATACCCATAATGTATTCAAAAACCTCTATTCACAGAAACCCATGAAGCATAACTCATGGACTAAAACCCCAGCAAGATGATTCATCCAGTTAAACCCCACCATGTTCTAGAAAACATTTCAGAAGGAGGATGATGGTTATGAGTGTAATATTTAGCAACACACACACAAACATATACTATATACCCTACACTTCTTATCTAAACAGGATGGTGAGTAACCTCTCATTTAAGCCCCCATTAGTTTGGAGACTACCCTCCAAAAGTCTGCAGCCAAGACTTACATGATTTCTGCTGTGTCCCTACAGGTGGTATCCCGCTGTCTGGAGCTGGGAGCAGCCTCAGCACACTACGTTGCAGGCACCATGGAGGACCTGGCCTTCACAGAGCAATTTGTTGCCAAAGCAGGAAAGCTCATGGGTGAGGTTGCTTCTTCTCCCTCTTCCTCTGGACCTTGCCCTAGGGATCTCCAGAAAGCTTCTGGGAGGGGAAGATGGAAGGTATCAACCCCAAATGGTTTCTCAACATGGTCATCTCTTACAGGGGGATTAGACATGATCATTCTCAACCACATCACCCAAACTTACTTGGGGTTTTTTCAAAATGATATTCAACATGTGCGCAAAATCATGGAAGTCAACTTCCTCAGTTACGTGGCCCTGAGTGTAGCTGCGTTGCCCATGCTGAAGCAGAGCAATGGAAGCATTGTTGTCGTCTCCTCGCTGGCTGGTAAGTGGGACAGGAACCAGTATGGAAGGTAGGCACAATAAAGTACCAGGGATGGTGCTAGGCTCTGTTGCCAACAACAATTTTTTATCAGTTTTTGTACAGAGAGGTAACACAATATATAATATGCTTAAAGTTACCATGCTCAAAGTGGTATTAAGCAAAAGCTGATTAATAACTTACCTGTGTGTATGGATGGGCAGATAGCAAACTTGAGTATGTAAACTCAGTGTATAGTAAGTAAAGTAGACACTGTTAGGAACTAGGGAGAACATAAAAAATGAGGGATTGGTCAAGGTGAGTAACCCATAAAAACCCTGAAAATAATAGAGAGAAAGCAGTAGTTCAGAGAGCCCTCTGGAAGTCTGATGGTTTGTCATCTACAAATGAAAGATCAAAAGGATATCAAGAGGCTGCTAGAAACTCAGCCTGCCCTGGTTATAAGGAAGATACTTGGTCACAATGGTCAAAAGGACCTTGCTTCCTCCATGAGCAAGAGCCATAGGTTGGTGAAGTTAATTTATGCAAAGGCAGAACTGAGAAGTTAAATAGTTTAATAACATACAGTTGCCTGAAAAGTAGGTTAAGCTAAGGCAAACTGAAATAAATAACAACAAAATAGATGAACAGACCTGTCTATACTGGGGGTACTCTTAAAATCTAAACTTGCTACATTAAAAGGCTAAATTAAACTACCAGCTGAATAGCGGGAAAATGTGCAGAGAAATGAAGAGATCTCTGTGGGATCGAGAAAGATACCTGATGCTTTGGATGGTGGCAGCATCAAAAGTTACACCAGTAAAATACCAGAGAGTTTCCAGCTTGAAGCATTCCTAGGCCCATGTCATCACAGATCCAGGAGAGAATTCCACTCATCTCTGTTGATTAGGCAGTAAGAAGGATATGGCCGGAAGGTCCAAACACCAGTATCAAAATCAGTCATCTAAACATAGGTCCTGGTATTGCAAAAAACAAATAACCTAGAAGACTCTGTAAATGTTCAGTACTTCGCAATGTTAATTCTTAATAAAACTAATAACAGCTTCTATGTTGTAAAGATTTCTACTTTCTGGTCCAAGAAAGGCCTGCACAGTGATTGGATAAAGGGGCAGTGTGTCTGTGCTACGCGCCAAACAGAGTGATTGATATGCATCCCTGTGCTTCCCAGACAACACAGACTCCCCACCCCTCCCTAGACACAGATTCTCTCTGGGCTGAAAGGAAGAGAGCGCTTCCAGATGCATACTGAGTGGGAGGGTGCTGGGCACATCCCCAATCCATCCCAGGGCATTGGCCAAAATCCTCACATCTATCATGGTGTAGGTGGCTCTAATGATCTCACTTTGATTCAGCAATACATTCACTCTGGGCAAAGGATGTTGAAGAATTTCATTTTTTATAATGTGCACATCTAGATGTGCTGGGAAAGAATAAGCCCACAGGTATGGTGAAATTCTGATAACCTCTGTTTCTATATGTCTTCTACACCTACTGAATGACACTGGGTAATTTCCCTGGTCTCTGGGAGGTGGAAATCTAGTTGGACTACTATCTCATGTCTGTTGTTTTTATAACCAAAAGAGGTCAGCCTTTTTGCTTTGAAATCTCCCTACGAACTTGCAAAGTACCAACTCATTGCGTTCTTTCCC
>NW_006160147.1:8056906-8058885 GCF_000334495.1 Tupaia belangeri chinensis
TTCCCTAACTGAAAAATATTCTATATTCTGTAGTATGTTCTTTTAAGAGTCAGTCAACATGTCCATTCATCCTCCTTAAAATCTGAATTTCACAAACAAGGGATGCTAAACATCAAATTGACCTTAAGGTCAGCCAAAGCGTATTGGGATGAAGTTTTAATGATTTCTTCAAAGAAATGCATTAAGTTGGCTACTGAATTACTGTGATGATTGACTGTTTTTATCTTCAATGCATCTCCAAGTATTACATTACGTAGCAATCTTATACTTTAATATGGTTTATAAAGGCTCAGCTATTTCTTTAGCATGAACTGAAACAATATAGCTGCTCTGGGAACCTCCTTATAGTACACATTCGACCATAATTCAACATCTTTTTTGGTACTGACCGATCAAGTTTCTTGTGTATATAATATCCAGTTACATTGATTAGTCTCTCTTCCTTCTATCATATGCTCATTTGGATAAAAGGTCAGTTACTGTAACAAAGACCCAAATTTACCATGGCTTAAGCAAAGTTAAATTCATTTGTTTTTCACAAAAATAGCCTGCAGTAGGTAGCCTAGGACTAACATAGTGTTTCTGCCCCACGAGACATCTGAGAACCCTTCTAACTCAGAACTGCTAACCCATAGGGCATTAGGTCTACCATGTGTCCACGATAACTCAGTTATATCTGAATTCTAGCTAGAGAAAATGAAGAAAAGATACAACACTTGTGTGAGTTTCCCTTCTGCCACAGCTAACTGTAATTATTGTCTTTATTCAAAGTGAACATGTGTCCAACTAAAATTCAGGGGTTCCTGCTGTTGGCACAGTGAATAATTTATGCTACTACTAAAGCAAGAGATGATTTTTCCCTCTGAGATGGCACATTCACTCAGAAGTTCCCTGTGGTCACAATTGGCAATAACTCATAAAGGTATTGATTTCAATATCACTTAATTCACATTCTGATGGCAAGTAGAACATTGATACATGTTAACAATTGCAAGACCTTTGGTAAGGTGAAATTTGTGCATTGATAAAACAGTGAAAGAATTTAGGTATAATGTAGGTCCTGTGAATAGAAACAGGTAGGACTTGTTCAAAAACCACATATGATCGGGAACCAGCAGTTAGCGTAATGGCTAGTCACTGGACTCCCACGTAGTCGATCGCAGTTCACATCCCGGACCCGGTGGCTTAAAATTCACGCCGGGTGCATGTGCAAGCATGCCCAAGATCCCGAGAGGGGAATGGAGGAGAAGGGATTGCAGCGTGACCATCCCCCCAGGGGGTGATTTCTCGCTTTCTGTCTCTATGTCTCTGTCTGTCTGTCTGGCGAGCGCACGTGCCCTAGAGCAAAAAACCTCTCAAAAAAAAAAAAAAAACACATATGATCAAATGGTTAAAGTTCATGTAAACAATGAAAGGAAATTTAATGAAAAAATTGAGAAGACCAGACAAAATTAGAACAAGGTCTTTTCTAGAAAAATACCTTGATATTTATAAGTATCACCATATCGAAGAAATATGTGACTAGTAAGAAGAATGTCCTCAAGGGTCCCCCGCATATATTCCCCACACATGCACATGAACACTCTTACATATACTCAAGGTCCATCACAAAAACAAGCCCCTTCCATTAGGCGGTGGGTTCAGGGGACAGTATGGTAGGAGAAAGAATGGAAAGAGAATGTCTAGTTGGTTTTTATGAAACAAAATGAAAGAGAGATACTAATACTGGTTGACAAATATCACTGGGATGGGCAGAGAACATTTAAAAACATCTGGGAGAAATTCATCTACCATTATCCAAAACGGGGAATCTTAAGGTTCAATTTTAGAAAAGTTGATGGCGTTTTTGAGACCCTTGGCTTGTGAATCTGTAACTATGGTGCCTTGCATCAGGTATACATGTGACGGGAGAACCGAACACTCTATGCTGCTTCTCCACCACTCCTTCACAGTCCCTCAGGAAGATAAGAGACGCTCTT
>NW_006160147.1:8058945-8089152 GCF_000334495.1 Tupaia belangeri chinensis
TTAACATTTCTTCTTCCCCTTTTTTTTTTTTTTTTTGAGAGGTTTTCGCTATAGGGCGCATGCACTTGCCAGACAGACAGAGAGAGACATAGAGACAGAAAGCGAGAAATCACCCCCCAGAGGGGATGGTCACGCTGCAATCCCTTCTCCTCCATTCTCCTCTTGGGATCTTGGGCACGCACGCACACGCGCCCGGCGTGAGTTCTAAGCCACCGGGTCCGGGATGCGAACCGCGGTCGACTATATGGGAGTCCAGCGACATAGCCATTACGCTAACTGCTGGTTCCCTTCATCTTCATCTGCTACATTTTAAAAGTTTCCTTTAGAAATTCTACATACTGGGACAGGCAGGTGGTGCTCCTATGTAGATGACTGCAGTTCTAGTCCCAGACCAGGTGGCTTAAAACTCACACCCAGTACGTGTGTGTACATGCCCAAAATCCCAAGAGGAGAATGGAGGAGAAGAGACTGTGGCATGGCCACCCTTCCCGGGGTGGGGGGGGATGATTTCTCGCTTTTTGTCTCTCTGTCTCTCTGGCGAGCGCATACGCCCTATAACAAATATCTTTCTCTCTAAAAAAAAAAAAAATAGAAAATTCTACATCCTCTCCATTTCTCCTTTCTGGCTTTATTATTCACCAAAATACCATTGATAACTAGTAATAACACACTGAGCAAGCAATAAGGGTAGGAAAGTATTTTTTTTGTAACAAGGAAAAAGAAAGACATGTTCTGAAGTGAAATTAGGTAATAAAAGATTTCCTTTAAATATTTAAAATAAAAATGCTGGATAAAAACAATGACCAAAGAAGTCGAAGAACCTTATTGTAACGCTGAATCAAATCTTTCTTAAGTTTATCCAATTACTATTCACATTTCTCCAAGTAAATCTTCTGAAAAGATGAAATTTCAACATGTGTGTGTATGTATGAGTGTGTATGTGTATGTATATGTTGTTGTGTGTATTATTATGCAAAGATATTCTTTCTCTGTTGTGCTCATTCACAGCATTGTCTCATAGTTTTTTTTACTATATATATGCAGTACTTCAGACATACTATGTTGACTAGCCAAGAGCAAATCTCTCATAAAGCAATGCTTTTGTGGGAGAACTCTAACCAAGGTATGAAGTAACTTTCTGGACCTTTCCCCATTTGTTAGTTGAGGGCTGCCTGTGTGGTCTAACCCTATTTCAAAAATTCAAAATTATGAAGAGAAAAAAAAAGCAGGTTTTTCAACCACACATATCAACTAACAGGATTTGGAATATCCATAATGTTGTTTTGTATAAAGACAAAAACACAGATGTTAATCTCATCGGTGCCTTTCTCAGGCATTCCTACTTCTTCCTGAAAGGTGAACCAGGGCCTCAATGTATAGATATTTATTAGGGTGTAACCAGGGAAAGGGGAGGAGATCCAAACACTAGGATGTAAAGGAACCTCAGAACTACAGTAGAAAGTTGCAATATACCCCTCACCACAGATCTCATTTTTCTAAGATACATAGTTACACTTAAATTCAGTTATTTTCAGTAACAATTATCAGGCAAGGTGAGTGGAGGTACTTAGGCATGTGAATGTAAGTATTCACTTAAGGGGCAAAGGGGACCGCTGCTGAATAAGACTGTTTGTGGGATGGGTAGAAATATGCAGAGATGAGGTATGTGTTTGTGTGTTTATAGAAAGAGAACTGTGTCATCTACAGGGCCTGGAAGAATACCAAGAAGGAAATCAGAGTTAGAATCAATAATTTGGGCATAAAAATCCAGGAGTTATTGTCTACATTTAAGAGATTGTGTTTGGACAAACCTAAAGGATCATGACAGAACCTGCAAGATATATCTAGGAATTTAATGTGTTTTTTGTTTTTTTGTTTTTGCTATAGGGTGCGTGTGCTTGCTAGAAAGACAGAGAGAAACAGAGAGACAGAAAGCGAGAAATCACCCCCCGGGGGGATGGCCACGCTGCAGTCTCTCCTCTATTCTCCTCTCAGGATCTTGGGCACGCATGCACATTGTGCCCTGTGTGAGTTTAAGCCACCAGGTTCGGGACTCGAACTGCAGTGGATTACATGTGAGTCCAGCGACATAGCCGTTATGCCAACTGCTGGTCCCTGGGAGTTCAATGTTTTAATCTGCCAAAAAAAGTAGGGGGTGAGGGAGATTTAAAAGTGGAAGAGAAGTCTCTCTGATGAAGAGTAACACTTTAATGCAGGTTGAGAACAATACAATGCTGAGCCAGCCAGTGGTGGTTAGTTAAGGCAGCTGGATCCCACAAGGCCCACCTCATGGTCCTAGTCCTGCCCTGGCAGCTTGAAAACACATCGGGCAAGTGTGCATGTATGTCCAAAATCCCCAAAGGAGAAATGAGAAAGAAGTGACTGTGCAATGACCATCCCCCATTGGGGGCGTGACATTCCTCCCCCCACCCCCTCCTCCACTCCTTTGAGTGCATGTGACCTCTGGCAAATTTGGGGAGGAAATAAAGAGAACAACATAATGCTATCCTGGACAATTATTGCTCTATCCTCTCCCCATAAAAAGTTGGGCAGAGTTAAAGTACTCAAAGCTACTCAACCCTCTTAGACCATGGGTTTCATTCAGGTACATTCCTGGATGAAAATAACAAGGTTCTGCCATTTCTCTTGTCCTTCTGTTTACTCACCAAGGAGTTTGAGAAGGCTTACAACAAATACCTCTTATTTGGAAATACACAAATAGAAAACTAGGTCTTAAGGAAACAGGAATATCAATGTGCCAGAAGTAGGTTCAACATAGATTCTGTGCTTGAGTTTCTAATGGGGCTCTTGAGTTTCTTAATAAAGGAAAAGAAAAGATAAAGAACAGAATGAGTATATAAATAAGATTATATTCAAAAGAAGGAAGCACAGCAAGAACCAAATCATTTCTGAAATAAATTTCTCACACAAAGTATAAATAGACAGTACAAAATAATGGAAAGCAATGCCCAAACAACTTGAAGTGTTTTATGATTGTACAAGTTACACACATACCACAAACTTAGAAAACTAAGAAAAGCATACAGGTGAAAGTAGAAATTACCCACGGTCCCACAGTCTAGATAATCATGCTGATATTTTGAATGTGCTTCCAGAGGTGCAGGGAATTTCAAAAACTTCATAAAAAATAGAATTAAAATACAAGTTTATTACGGTGCAAGAATTTTGAAATCCATGCATGAGCCCTTTAGCAAAAATCTCTTAAAAAAAAAAGAAACACAGTTAAATATAAAAGTAATAACACATAAAGTAAATTTGACATACTGTAAATTTATAGCTTTAAGTGGTTAGGCTTGATGCAAGAAGGATTCCAATGAGTAGAGATCCACTTGAGATACTTCAAGAACAGGAATGGCTGGGAAACAGAGCATAACTCTACATCTGAGAAATTTATTCCACAGATAAACTTGCACAAGTGCTTCTCAAATATATTCATTTATTCTTTCATTGAAAAAATATGTATGGGTCAGCCTCATAGTCTAGTGATTAAGGGAGCTGGATCTCACAGTTTGAATCCCAAACATTGGTGGCTTGAAAAACACGCTTGCACATGTGTGTGTGTATGCCCAAACTCCTGACAGGATGGAGAAACGGAGAAGGGACTGCGGCATTACCTCCCACTGGGGAAGTGCTTTCTCCTTACTTTCTGTCTCTTTCAAATGTGGGCAGACACTCTCTGGCAATTAACTATGTATAATGTACTGAAAGTCTACTCTGAGCCAGGCACTACACTGACGCCGGGACTACGGCAATAAGCAAGAAAATCCAAGGCAAGTTGCCTGCCATGGCTCCCACATTCCAGCCAATTTGTTACTGCATTGCTTATAGTACTAAAAATGGAAGTATCCTAAATATCTACCACTCAGGACAGGTTCCTAAATTTTAGTAAAATACTCTGGACATTTTTATACATACTAACTATAAAAACAATATGTTTAAATGAAAAAACAATTTATAGAACAGTATATTTAGTATGAGCTTAGCTGCAAATAAAGAAGGGAGCCTTTACTTTTCATTTTATATATTTCCAAATTGCTTATTTTAGTCTGTATTTTACCAGAATAATTTTTTTTTGTAGAGGTTTTTGCTATAGGGCATGTGTGCTCACCAGAAAGACAGAGAGAGACAGAAAGACAGAAAGCAAGAAATCAGCCCCCCCGTGGGGGCGGGGGGGTGGGGGATATGGCCACGCTGCAATCCCTTCTCCTCCATCCTCTTCTCGGGATCTTGGGCACACACGCAGTTACTAAATATCAGTGGAAAGAAGAGCGCTTTTTGTTGTTGTGTTGTTTTGTTTTATCTTGCATTTGGGGGGTTCTTATTTTTGGTTTTCATTTTGTTGCTGTGTGTTATCTGGCTTTTGGGTTTGTCCCCAAAATTGCCAGTTGTGAAAAATCTGTCTCTACAAAGTAGGTTTGAGATGGGCATTTTCATGTACCCCTGATGGGAAAAGATATGGCTCTTTCGAGTATTTTAAAAGTTTTTTTCTATCGATTTTAAAAAGTCTCACTCTTGGGAACCAGCAGTTGGCGTAATGGCTATGTCGCTGGACTCCCACGTAGTCGACCGTGGTTTGCGTCCTGGACCCGGTGGCTTAAAACTCACGTCGGGCACATGTGCATGCGTGCCCAAGATCCTGAGAGGAGAATGGAGAAGAGACTGCGGCGTGACCATCCCCCCTGGGGGGTGATTTCTCGCTTTCTGTCTCTATGTCTCTCTCTCTCTGTCTTTCTGGCGAGCGCACGCGCCCTATAGCAAAAACCTCTCCAAAAAAAAAAAAAGTCTCACTCTTTACTTTACATCTTGTCTAAAACAACTTGGCCAGATCAATAGCCTTAAAGGTATCCCTGTCGTTTCACCAAGCAAACATAATGCTAAGACTCTATCAAGAAATAATCATCAATCCAGTCACGAATTTATATACAAAAACATTTATTGTAGGAATTTGTTTTCTAAGTGTTTGGTAGCAAAGCTATCAGTGCTGAAAACAGCTAACTAACATAAGCCCAAAGTCAACCATCACTTTCAGGTGAAAATCAGAATTCAATTAATGGATTTTATTATATGAGTTTTCAATTATTTAATATTTTTCCATGAAGTTCTTTAGTTCCGGAACTCCTGTGCAGTAAGTGTATATAGTAAATTCATTATTTTTACCATAAGAAAATTAACTTTAGGCTGATGTCATGACTTAGAAGTTAAGAGAACAGGATCCCACATGGCAAACTATGGTTTGAATCCCAGCTCCTGATGCTTGAGAAACATGCCAGGCACAGGTACGTGTACGCCCCAAATTCCACCAGGATGGAGAAATGGAGGAAAAGGGATTACAGCATGACCACATGCCATTCAGGGTGCTTTCTCCCTTTCCCCAACAATCTGTCACTACTTTCCCCTATCTCTGTCTCTGGAAAGTACATGCACCTTCTGGCTTATAAAAAAGAAATTTAAAAAAATAATCTTTCCCTGTACTCTCCAAATAAATAAATATTGAACGGTATTTTAAAAATATTATTTTGGAAGACTGACATCATGGGATGCATACCTATCCTAGTCCATCACTAGAGAGGCAAGGTGTCCTTATGGGAACTGTAGAGAAGCTTCCTGGAAATGAGACCACCCCAGATTTCTAAGGAATGGCACAGACATACCTCCATCTTTCAACACATCTCCTCCTTTTCCTTCTCTACTAGCCTCTGCTGCTTTGGGTACATAGTCCAAGCTGTCTGCCATAGTCCCTTTCTCAGATAATAACTCTCTACATGCCTTGGACTTCCGCCTCACTGCCAAACATCTTGGTCTCTCAATCTCCCAACTCCAGCTTCTCAACCCCCTCCCTCAAAGTAGAGGTGTCTAATTGGCCCCACGGAAAGTCAGTTCTCCAAGTAATTCAGAATGACTGGCCTAGAGAGGAATAATCATCAAGTCAGATGTAAGTAGCTGAGGCCAGAGGAATGGTGGGTTAGGCTAGAACAGGGTAGATACTGGTAAGCACATCTGAATTACTTGCATATCCTTTGGATTATCCTCCCTGAATATTGGTTCTGTGAGCCAGACTTGTTATTCCTGGGCCATTCAAATGCACAATATAGGGCCTTCAGGTGGTGCAGTGGTTAAAGGTGCTGGATTCCCATGTGGCTGACTATGGTTCGAGCCCTGGACCTGGTGGCTTGCTTTCTCACTTTCCCCTTCTCTCTCTCTCTCTCTCTCTTTCTCTCTGGTCAAATTTTTAAAAATAATAATAATAAATGGAATTAAATAAATAAATGATTCTTTTTTAAAAAAAGCAAATGCATAATATATCAGAAAACACACACACAAAATTCAGATTAATCATTATAACATTATTTGGTGAGTATGGAGTCAGAGGAGAGGGAACCATGTGGTTGTGATCCTGTTTCACTGATATTGAAATGCACATATACTCACCAACAACACTGAATAAAATTTATATAGATTTCATTTTACAGTCACTATCAGCCAGGCACTGACTGTGACATTCTTGTCATCACCTACGCATGCAAATTTAGTCATTGCTGTTCATCTTATCATTACTTCAATTGAGGTATGTGCTTTGTTGGTTAAACATAACTACCTGATACAAAGTCCTTAAAAAAAATCACACAAGAATTCATCCTTTAAACAAATAGTGACTATATGTAGAAATCACAAGCTTGGGCCAGCCTGGTATATATTTGACATTAATGAAGCAAATATAGGCTATATAGGAATGATCTGAATCTCATTCCAAACCAAAGGCTTCGTGAAAACTGAGAAAGGACAATATTCCAAGTCCCTTGGAATAGATGTAAAAAAAATTTCAAAGTATCAAGAGACTGATGTAAAAAATGTATGCTAGTGCTTTCTTTTTAAAAAGTTTTATTTATTTCTTCTCTGAATGAGAGAGATAGGCAGCCCCCCTCCCCAAAGAGTCTTCACACCACAATCTACCCACAGCTTTAGCCAGCCCAAGATCAGAAGTACATGTGTGCTCACTGGACTCAGGAAAGTCACCAGACACAAACCCAGAACTTTTCCATGTGGGTTAGTCTCATAGTGCATCACCTTTTACCACTGCTCTACCATCCAACCCCACAAGTGGTATCTTAATCTTATCTCCTGATTAGATTTTACCAGAAAGTGCCACCAACAAAATTTGCAAAAATAGATGCAGGGATATGATTCCACTTTGATAAGTATTAGTATGAATGCACAAGAGTGATGCATTATTTAAAAAAACAAACCACCACCACTACCAAGGTCTACACAAGTCTAAAGGAACTTCTTCAGTAAGAATAAAATAAAATTTCCAAGGGATAAAATCATATTATGGGGCAGATAGTAATGTAGTAGTAACACAACAGACTGGGAGGCTGACCCACATGGGAAGGTTCCAGGTCTGCATCCAGAGAGCCCTGAACAGGCCGAGCACATGTATGCCCAGGATCCAGGGCCGGCTGAGGTTGGAGGTGGATCATGGTGTGGAGACCCTATTTGTGGTACAGTCTCTCCGTCTCTGTCTGTCTCTCTCTCCAGCTCATGGAAGAAAGAAATAAAAGATTTTTTTTTTAATCATGTCTGGGGCTAACAGGTGGCATAGTTGTTAGGGGCACTGGATTCCCACATGGCCAACCACGGTTCAAGTCCCAGACCTGGCAGCTTGCTTTCTTGCTTTCCCTTTCTCTCTCTCTCTGTCTCTCTCTGATCAAATTAGTAATAATAATAATAATAATAATAATAACTAAATCAAATTAAAGAAAGAAAGAAATAAAATAATAATTGTATCATAGTTCTTTCAACAAGCTTTTTTGTTTCTAGGTACACAAAATAATGGCATCTCTAGGTGCCTCCCCTTAGAACTGATGAGACACAGCATTCTATCCACAATGACTAGGCTGTGTACTCCTTAAAAGCATACCCATTGTTCATTCATTCCTGTTCTCACAGGCCTAACAGATTTGGCAAATAATCAACATATTCTGCTTGAAGAATAGTGGAAAAAATGGCTTGCTAGTTAGTGCCTAGGTTTCTGATTTCATGTCTTTACTTAAGCTGTGATGGAAGCGCATAGCCATAGGGCACGTCCACTCGCCAGAGAGACAGAGAGAGAAAAGGTGAGAAATCACCACCCCTGCCACATGGGGGATGGCCACACCACAGTCCTCTCCTCCATTCTCCTCGTGGGATTTTGGGCACGCATGCATACACTCCCAGTGCAAGTTTCAAGCCACCAAATCTGGGACTCGAACCATAGCTAGCCATGTGGGAGTCAGCACCTTAACCACTGCACTACCTGCTGGCCTGATGTCAGAGCTTCTCAATGAGGACACTACTGGTGTTTGGGGTGGGACAGTTCTTCATTGTGTGGATTTCCCAATGCAGTCAGAACATTTAGCATCCTCGACCTAGAATAATTCAGTCTAAAAGCCCTTCAACGGAGCTGAGCAAAAGGCGCACTAGTTGTCAGACTTGAGCAGGATAGGGTAATGTTTGTGCCACGGAGCAACAGAGGCAGCCTGACTTGGGATGTCAGAGACTGAGTGAAATGAGAAGGGTATCTTCACAAGGGTCAGCAGAGGTAGCCTGATGTGAAGTTTCAGAGTCCAGGTAGGCCCAGGAGGGTGTCCATGCAGTACCTAGCACAGAACTATGAGCAGTGGCATGACATCTGCAAGGGGGACAGTGACAGGGCAGCCAAATGGGAGGTGAAAAGGGCACTAGTGTGGCCTGGCATGTGGGGGAGTGGGGTCAGAGCCCAGGTGGGATAAAGCGACTATGGAGGCAAATGAAGAATGATCACATATAGGGGGCATTCATCAATAAGTAATATATACTGAGGATAACAGAAACCAGATTCCCATTGTCAGTGTTACCAACATGACAAAAAAAAGAAAAACAGAATGAATGTTGTGGCGCTAGATTGGAATTGGAGGTGTGAATTAATAGTTTTCAATACATAGAAGATAGAGAAATATAGAAGTATATGTCCAAATGTACATACATATATTCCCTTTCTCTGTCTACTGAGAAGACCTGTGAGCACGCTTCTACCTACATCATTCTCTACTGAAAGGATCAGCGGTTTCTAGGACACTGGCAGGAGAAAGGTACAAGATGAGCTTGAAAATCTTGTTCTGCAATAAGTGAAGAACTACTCAAAAAAATAAGAGGCCAACTTTACAAGGACCGAAACTGACCAAACATGGGACCACTGGCATATTTAAATAAATAATGAGGCTAGCTGTGGTGGTGCAGCAGTAACACAATGCTCTCTGCAGTACTGAAGGCACATGGGAAGGTCCTGGGTTCACATCTCAAGATCTCTCTGTACAAGCCTGACATGCATGCATGCCCATGATCCTTCCTGTCTGAGGTTGGCGATAAATCACAGCATGAAGATCTTGTTGAGGGGGCCTGTCTCCCTCTTTCTTTTTCTCAGAAGAAATAAAGTAATAACTTACAAATTAATAACGATAGTAAAAGATTAGAACCCATTACACCCAATAGGAAATAAATACATGAGAAAATAAATGAAGAGAGGAGAAGAAGGCTTTTCTATAGTAAGTACACAAGAAATGGTAAATACAGAAGAAATGATGAAATTAAAAAATCACCAATTGGCAACTATCATAGTAATAATTCAGGCAGGAACTATCAATGGATGCTAAAACTACTGGGTAAAAGTTTAATGAGAAATAGGTACATAGTCTCAAAGTATTACCCTGCATATTGACCAAAAATAAACAAACAAACAACAACAACAACAAAAAATTAACAACCTGATTTGAAAATGGACTGGCTACATGGCACAATGTAAAGCACAGCTCAAGAGAATCCTAATCCCACATGCCAATCACTGCCCAAATCTTGGCCTGATCAGCCTGAAACACGCAGGGCATGAGTGTGTGTGCCCAGGATCCGATGGGCTAGATCATGGTGTGACCAGAACCTGTGGAGGTTCTTTCTCCCTCTCTCCCTCTCTCTTCCTCATGTGTGCACACATGTGCTCTATCATGAATAAAGAAAAAAAAACTCGAAAATGAGCAAAGGACCTGAATATATATTCCTCCAAAGAAAATAGGCAAATGACCAATAAGCATATGAAAAAAATGTTCAACATCACCAATTGTTAGGGAAATGCAAGTCAAAACTACAATAAGATACCATCTCACTCTTATTAGAAAGGCTGCTATGGAAGGAAGGAAGGAAGGAAGGAAAGAAAAAAGGAAAGAAAGAAAGAAAGAAAGGGGAAGGGAAGGGAAGGGAAGGGAAGGGAAGGGAAGGGAAGGGAAGGGAAGGGAAGGGAAGGGAAGGGAAGGGAAGGGAAGGGAAGGGAAGGGAAGGGAAGGGAAGGGAAGGGAAGGGAAGGGAAGGGAAGGGAAGGGAAGGGAAGGGAAGGGAAGGGAAGGGAAGGGAAGGGAAGGGAAGGGAAGGGAAGGGAAGGGAAGGGAAGGGAAGGGAAGGGAAGGGAAGGGAAGGGAAGGGAAGGGAAGGGAAGGGAAGGGAAGGGAAGGGAAGGGAAGGGAAGGGAAGGGAAGGGAAAAGAAAGACAACAGAAAATAAATGCTGGGAAGGGCATAGACAAATTGGAGCCCTGTGCAACATCAATGGAGATGTAAAATGGTGCAGTTGTGAAAGACAGTACACACAGTTTCTTAAAACTTAAGAATAGAATTATCACATGATTTGGCCATTTCAGTTTTGGGCATATACTCAAAGAATTGAAACTAGAGTCTTAAAGAGATTGGACACCCCTGTTTGTAGCAGCATTATTCATAAGAGCTAAAACATAGAAGAAACCCAAATGTCCATCAAAAGATGAATGGATAAGCAAATTGTGATTCATGTATACAATGGAAGATTATTCTGTTTTTAAAAGGAAGGAAATTCTGACACATACCACAACATAGATGAACTTTAAGGACATCATGGGAAGAGAAATAAGCCAGTCACAAAAAGACTATGTGATTCTACCTACATAAGAAACTTAGAACAGTCCAATTAAAAGAAATAGAAAGTAGAATGGTGTTTTCCAGGGGCTCTGGGGAGGAGAGAGTGAGGAGTTACTGTCTAACGAGAATATAGAGTTTAGTTTTATAATACGAAAATAGTTCTGAGAATAAACTTGTCACAGGATTGATGAGGCAGATGTCCTTCTGCCCTTATCTCAGGCCACCTGCTCATATCTGGCAATCTACCTATGACAAATGGCAGTGGTAGACGCACAATATAAATATACTTAATGACACCAAACTGTACACTTAAAAAATTGTTAAGAAAAAAAATTGTCACACTCTACAAAATACTTATCGATTACAATGGGACAAAGAATAATCTTACAGTGGAGAAAACTGATAGACATCACCTGAATCACAGGACCAAGATTAATTACCTGGAATTAATTACCAAGACATCACCTGGAATGGCATAAATTGAAATCATATGTCATCTGAGGGGGTGCCATGTGAACAGCAGAGAATTAACTCTGTGGTCCAGCCAAAATTGTATAGCCAGGATCAAATCATAAGGAAACACTGGACAAAGCCAAATCTGAGGACACTCACCAGCGGCAACCTGGTAAATGTTTAACAACCAGCTCTCTAAAAGGGTAAAATCAAAATAAAAATTAAAAATCCTGTGTGTATCATTTCCATGACTTAAATAACCTCATGATGGCCATATCTACATGATATCAACTTATTCACAAAATTTATGAACATTTAACAATCAGGTCTCACGATTCAGTACAAGCCAGCCCTAGCATTTCAGCTTGTATAAAATAATTGGTTCTCTTCAACAGTGTGAAGCTCATGAAAGACTGAGAAATCAGTCCAGATTGAAGGAGACTGACAAGTTGTGACAACTAAATGTAACAATATGATCCTCAATTGGATCTTTTTCCCATAAAGGACATCACTGGGACAAGTATCAAGTCTTGAATGAGATCTGCAGATTAAACGACAGGGGTATCAGCATTACTGTAGTAGGTTCAGTGGTGGCCCCCAAAAAGACATCCCCACATCCTTAATATTTGCACCTATAAATGTTACCTTATTTGGGAAAAGGGCCTCTGTAGATGTAATTAAGTTAAGGGCCTTGAGATGAGATAATCCTGGATTATAAAGGTTAGCTATAAATGGAACAAGTGTCTTTACAAGAGATAGAGGAGAAGAAGACACCGACAGAGGGAGAAGGTCATGTGAAGACAGAGACAAAGACTAGAGTGAGGCAGCCACAAGGAATGCTGGCAGCTTCTAGAAGCTGGAAGAGGCAAGGAAGAATTCTCCCATGGAGACTTTGGAGGGAGCACAACCCTGCCAACACCTTGATTTCAGACTTCTGGGCTCCAGAACTCTGAGAATATAAATTTCTGTTGTCTTAAACTACTTAGTTTGCAGCACTCTGCTTCAGCAGCCCCAAGAAACTCATAAATTACTTTTCTCATTTTGATAGTTGCATTGTGGTCATGTAGGAGAGTGTGTCTGTGTGTAAGAAATCCACACTAAAGGGACCAGCAGATGGTGTAATGATTATGTTGCTGGACTCCCACATAGTCTACTGCACTTCAAGTCCCAGACCTAGCAGCTTAGACTCCTTACAGGAGCTTGTGCATGTGCGTATATGCCCAAAATCCCAAGAGGAGAGTGGAGGAGAAGGTACTGTGGCATGGCCATCCCCCCAGGAGATGATTTCTCGCTTTCTGTCTCTCTCTGCCTCTCCAGCAAGTACAAGTGCCCTATAGCAAAAATCTCTCTTAAAAAAAAAAAAAAAAAAAAGAAAGAAAGAAAGAAAGAAAAGAAAAGAAAGAAATGCACACTAAAGTGTGATGGTGATGGGATATAAGATCTCCCCACCTTGGAATAGCAATCACCCTCTAATGATTCAGGAAAAAGAAAAAGAAAAAATGTTGTGCATACAAATCGAAATTATTTCAAAAGGAAAAAAAAGTTCCCATCTTAGGAATCTAGTGATTTGGAAGAAGTATGAGAGTGGCTTTTGTGGGGCTTTTCCATGTGTTCTTTGGCAATCCCTTACAGGAGGCACCACCACTGTCACCCCCTTCCCCTACAGTTCCCTTGGTATGACCAATGTAGTTCAGCTTCCTCTGCTGCCCCAGGGCTTCCATCATCCCACACTCTTGCCTTAGTCCACCCACTGTCTCTGGGCAGGTGACCCCAAGCCAGCCCCCTTTGTTCTGAGAAGGCAATTCCAGACCTGCCTCTCATCTTCAAACTTTCAGATATGAGTCAAATACCAGGCCCCGAACTTCCGGGACACTTGTAAAGTTCACCAAATAATGTTCTTGAAGCCCCTCTCCTGTGGTTTAAGGTGAGGAGGTAAACTGCGGTTGGTAAACACACAGGACACTGACAAGGCTCTCCAAGCGCAACTATGTAGGCTGGACGCCACTGATTAGGTAATGCTAGTAGAACTGGTTTGAGTTCATCTTCAACTGTATGGATTTTTTAAATCTATACTTTTATTCTTGCCTTAGGAGATGTGCTGAGACAAGAGGAGAAACCACATTTCACATCCTGCCACACAAGTCACATACCTGCACAGTAATGCTCTTGCCAAAGTCACCTTGTGAAATTTATTGTAGTAACAGGTTTTATCTTATTTGTATCAGCAGCATTTTGGACTGTTTCAACACCACGCACTCTTCCCTTGCCATAGGCCAAAACAGTCCTCTGGGTTTTCTCTGGCTGCTCTAACTATACTTTCTCAAGTTTCTCAGGTTCCTGTTCAACTCCTTAACCTTCATTGTTGGTTTCCCCAGGATTCTTCCATCCTAAGCCTTACTCTCATTTCACTCACAATCTCCCTAGGCAACTGCACCTATCCCCATTGCTTCAATTGTCACTGGATTGTGGGTTGACCCAATACTTAGGATATTTCAGATCTTCCAGGTCCTGGAGAAAACAGATTTGTCTTTAGAGATCAACGCAACCCAAACAACTGTAAAGTTTAGACCACAGGAGTCCCAGTCGAGGAAAGATTTTTAGGAAGTACTAGAAAAAAGAGAGGAGGATCCAGGTTAAGTTTCTACTGGGGCTTGCTTAGTAACGGGTGTGGCTCGTATGCCTGGGGTTGCCCTAAAGTCTGAAGATAGACAGGAATGAAGTTTTTCAATCCTGTACACTTTTTTCTGAGCTCTCAATTAAAGCAGTTTAAAACCTGCCTTTGAAATGGAAATCATTTCAAAATCTCGGCAAGGCAGTTAGGGATGGAGGTTGGGGGTGGGTGAACAAAAGCACTGAGGCCTTCCTTTGACCTCCTCCGCTCTGCTAACAAGCCTCAGCACATAGCTCCTCTGCCAGCACTCCGGCTCCTGCTGTTTCTACAGTGGCTAAGTCCCAGCGTTTCTGGGACAGAGCTAATTGCAAACATTCTGTCCCATTTATCACCACGTCTGCACTCATACTTGTCAGACTCAGAAAAGATGGTCACTATAGCTTTGTTTCTTTGTGATTTAAAACTTCCCAGAAAAGAAATCTAGCTGCCATATGAGGAGTCTTCAAAAAAGGTCATAGAGAATACATATTATACAACACTATGCATGGATTTCAACTTTTTTTTTTTGCACCAAAATAAACTTGTATTTCAATTCCATTTTTTCACAAGTTTGTTGAAGTTCCCTGGCACATCTAGTCCACTGAGATGGCTCTGCTCTTCCACAATACTTTAACCCAAAACTTAACCCAGGGCAAAAGCCCTCAGGCCTATAATCCCCTTATTTTCATGACTGCTTCATGCAAATTAGAACAGTATATTTATTTACTTGATAATTTTATTTAATGATGCTCATCCTCTGGCACAGTGTCTAACTGGCAGTTGAAAAAGTGGATCTCATCAGATATGATCAGAAAACAACCAGTGTGTCCCACCCACTGCCTGTTCAAACCTGTTCTATGGGCAGCTCTTCCCTGAACTGCATGTGATCTAGAGCAGACGACAACACTTTTCTGGTCACTCTAGGACTGTAAGAGTTCCTTTGCCTGCTTCTAGTCTCAAAAATGATCTCATTTCAGTAGTTAAAATGTCCAGTCATAAGTAATATCTTTTTTCCTAGTTTCTGCTATAGGGCACATGCACTTGCCAGAGAGAGAGAGAAACAGAGAAAGAGAGAGAGTGAAAAATCACCCCTCTAGGGGAGATAGCCAAGCTGCAATCACTTTTTCTCTAATCTCCTATCAGAATGTTAAGCATGCACATATACCCACCTGGTGTGATTTTCAAGCCACTGGGTCTGGGACTCAAGGGACAGAATTCGTCATATGGCAGCCAGTCACCTTAATCTCCATGTCACCTGCTGGCCCCATCATGTGTAATTTTCTTTTCTATGATAAAGATGTGTGTACCCACAGGCAAGAGAGAAGGGCATCCTGAACAGTCTCATCACTCCACAACCTCCCTCTGCAGCCTAATAGCTCCTTAGGATCTTAGGTGTCCATGTGCAAGCCAGGCACATTTTCCATACAACGCAGGGATCCAAACCTGCAGTCTGCCATATAGCTTCCAACCTGGGGGATATTCACGATACTGGGGCACCACAGTGGCTGGACTAAGTCATTTGAGATTTAACTTTTTATTTATTTTATTTTATTTTATTTTATTTTATTTATTTACTTTTTGCTATAGGGTATGTATGCTTATCAGAGAGAGGGGCGGGGGAGTGAGAATTCACCCCTTGTCGGGTATGGCCACACAACAATCCCTTCTCTTCCATTTTCCTCTTGGGATTTTGGGCATATATGCACACATGCCCAGGGTGTTTTTCAAGCCACCAGGTCCAGGATTGAGCCACACAACTGGCCATGTGGGAGCCAGCCACCTTAACTTCTACTCTACCTGACTGGACTGAAACTTAACTAAATTTTTTCTCCTTATCAAGCTCAAACCTGATATTGCTGGAAAACTTGGACAGAGAAAATGTATTCAGTCTTTCCTTCTCTTTGTCAATTTTTTCTCTTGGATTAAAAGAAAGGGAAAATTTCAGGGAACAAGTGAAGTTTGGGGTAGGAAAGGTCTTACTTGGCTGAGCATGCACACACACCCAGCTAATACAGCATGGGTCTCCTCTGGCCCCACAGACACTTAAAGCTCATGCTCTCTCGCTGTCTAGTGGATGATCAAATCTGACTCTTGCCATGGACAAGAAACATCCTCCTTCTTGGGAGGCCCCTTCTGGAATATTAGTAGTTCTTCCTGTGATCTGAGTAGCTGTTGCTCCTGTTATTTTTTTCTTGTGTCATGAGAATACAAAATAATACACTCAAATCTCTAGGCTGCCCTTGTAAGCATGATTAGAAATGATTCCAGAGGGAACCAGCAGTTAGCATAATGGCTATGTCGCTGGACTCCCACGTAATCGACCGCGGTTCGCGTCCCGGACCCGCTGGCTTAAAACTCACGCCGGGCGCGTGTGCGTGCGTGCCCAAGATCCCGAGAGGAGAATGGAGGAGAAGGGATTGCAGCGTGACCATCCCCCCTGGGGGGTGATTTCTCGCTTTCTGTCTCTATGTCTCTCTGTCTGTTTGGCGAGCGCACGCGGCCTATAGCGAAAACCTCTACGAAAAAAAAAAAAAAAGAAATGATTCCAGAGGAAAAGGAATGAACCACAGGACAGACCCAAAAGTATGAGCAGAGGTTGACTAGAATTCAGGCCCATCCACAAGGGAGAATTCCCTGTGTGCCACATCATGTGCATTAGCTAAGCACGGCCTTGCTCATGGCCACCAACTCTCCTCATGCATGCTCCCCCCCGCCAGAGTCCTGAGGATGAACTCTTCAAGAAGTCCCCCTGAAGTTCTTCTCACAAAGAGTGATGTGAAGGGAAGCCTCCATTCCATCTTCTCGGAAGATCAGTGAGACACTGCTATGGGTAATTTTCTCCCCCTGGTTCCCAGCTTCTCTGGTCTCCTCAACTTTGGCCCTATTATGCCCTTGGGATGGACTATGACCCAAAGTACTGCAAGTCCATCTTTGTTTTTGTTTTTGTTTTTGCTTTTTTGCTGTTCTGTGCATGTTACCACATCCCATGTAAGTGCACATTTGACCTGGAACTTCCCTTCAGAATATGGAGGTATTTGGGAGCCAAACAGTGATGCAGCAGTAAAATATGGCCCTCTGTGAGACTGACCCACATAGGAAGGTACCAGGTTCACATCCTGAGACCTACCTGAGTACACTGAGTGTGCATGTGCCTATGATTTAGGGCTGGCTATTGCTGGGGGTACATCACAGCATGAAGAACATGTTGGGATTGCGCCATACTCCCCTGCTCTTCCTCCCGCCCCCAAAAGAAAGAAATAAACAAAACAGAACAACAACTAAAAAGAACATGATGGCACTTGGCAATTACTGTGGTTGGTGTTCTTACCCTTTGAACCTCAGCTGAAACAAAACCAGGGAAATTCAGACTTTAACATCCTGTTCCACATTGTTTATTCTACTTCGACCAGAACTTTAAACTCACAGGATCTTTTTAAAAAAGTTTTAGATGGCCTTTGCCATTTTCAGCTTTCTGAAATCTCTAAATACATCTTATATTAAGTAGAATGCAGAGGTTTGCTCATGCAAAATAATTATTATAATGTGGAAAAACATTTAAGAACATACCTGTGAACAGGAAATGGACTTTAATTAAGAGCACCAAGGTGTTTGAAAATGCTGAGAACCTAGGAGATTTTTCTCTCTTCTCTTCTGCTTTTTTATATGTTCCGGCTCTCATTTAGTGAGCCTCAACTGGTTCACAATCTTTATCTGCATTTCCAAAATCCAAAACTTATTTTTACTTACTTTTTAATCTTCAGGCATTAAAGAGACTTTATAACTTATAATCCAGCAACTGATCACTCAGCTGTCTTTGTAGGATGTCAGTCCACTCCACAGACCTTTCCTCCTCATTTCCTCTGGGAGTTTCTAGATTAAGTCTATTGAGTTTATGCCACGTGCCTTTCCATAGTGCTTCAAACTATGGGCCACTAGGGTCAAATTTTGAATCCTGGTTTGAATCCTGTTCTCTCACTCATTAAGCATGCAACTTTGGGCAATTATTCAGTATGTAAACTTTGGACTGGTACATAAGAGCTAAGTAAATGTTAGGCCCTGCCATGGTTTGAATATGTTCCCCAAATTTGTATGTTGATGGTGTTTGGAGATGGGGCCTTTGAGAAGTAATTGGGATTTTATAAGGTCATCAGGGGCCCCTGTGTTCTAACAAGTGACTTTATAAAAGAATGGATAAAGATATCTGAGCTGAGGCACACCTGCTGTTTCCGCAAGATATTTGTCTCTACTTGCGTATCCCTTTCTGTGGCCGAAAATGACTACTCCACTTAACCTTATGGGACCTTTTGTTCAAAATCCAACAGTTTCCATTAGCATCCTTATGTCACTTTTTCGACTTTTTGAGGGAGAGAGACCATGTGGTCTACTCAATCTAGCATGCAAATCAGCTATCCCTAGATTACTATCTATGGCTAGATAGAAGTCTCTTTCATAGGGAAATATGGCAGAAGGCCATAGCAACAATTTTAAGCACACTTCAGTTTTTAAAATGTTATATATTGGGAACCAGCAGTTAGCATAATGGCTATGTCGCTGGACTCCCACGTAGTAGAACGCGGTTCGCGTCTCGGACCTGGTGGCTTAAAACTCACGCCGGGCGCTTGTGAGTGCATGCCCAAGATCCCGAGAGGAGAATGGAGGAGAAGGGATTGCAGCGTGACCATCCCCCCTGCGGGGGTGATTTCTTGCTTTCTATCTCTATGTCTCTCTCTGTCTGTCTGGTGAGTGCACGTGCCCTATAGCGAAAAAAAAAACCCTCTCCAAAAAAAAAAAAAAATGTTATATATTCAAACCTATTTATATCTTCTTTTATAGTGTATAATTTGATTTCATGCTTTAAAAAGTACTTCTTACCTTGGGACCAGCAGTTAGCACAATGGCTATGTCACTGGACTCCCATGTAGCTGACCGCAGTTCGAGTCCTGGACCCAGTGGCTTAAACTCAGCGTGTGTGTGTGTGTGTGTGTGTGTGTGTGTGTGTGCCCAAGATCCCTAGAGGAGAAAGGAGGAGAACAGATTGCAGTGTGGCCATCCCCCCTGGGGGGTGATTTCTTGCTTTCTGTCTCTCTGTCTCTCTTTGTCTTTCTGGCGAGCGCACGTGCCCTGTAGCAAGAAAAAACTCTCCAAAAAAAAAAAAATCCTTCTTACATCAAGATTATAAATTTACCCATATCCTATTTATCAGAATGACATTTCTTTTCCTCCAAGTAACTATTTGTCCCAACATATATATTTTTTTTTAAAGAGAAAGAGATTTTTGCTATAGGGCGCTTGTGCTTGCCGGAGGGATAGAGAGAGAGAGAAGGTTAGCAGAAAGTGAGAAATCACCCTCCGGGGAGTGGTCACACCACAATCCTTTCTCTTCCAGTCTCCTCTCGAGATTCTGGGTACACACGCACATGCACCCAGAATGAGTTTCAAGTCACCGGGTTCGGGACTCAAACCACATTCAGCCATGTGGGAGTCCAGGGATATAACCGTTATACCATTGCCTGGTTCCCCCAACATCCTTTTTAATAGCTCATACTTTTCTGATCAATTTGAATACTAATACTGTTAACAAGAATACAATTTTCTGAAAGCTTCCCATGTGCCAAATTTTTGGCTAAGAATGTTACATGGATTATTTCAGCCTGGTAATGTATTATTCATATATTAAAACTAAGACATAGCATGCTTGGGGTTCATACTCAGGTTGTCTGACTCTAGAGCTCGTAAATCTAACTACTATCCTATTTTTATAAATAATCTGGATCTATTTTTGGCTTAAGCAATGAGGAAAAGTATTGAAATAACTAGAAGTCCATATGTAGGGTGGACTTCACGGTTGACTTGGCTCGACCTCAATGCCCCGTGATTCTCTTGGCTCTGCTGTCTCCCATATGTGGCTGAAACTTCAGACTGATGGTGAGATAGAGGTAGTAGCCTAGCCCCCACATATACACACACACAAAAAAATGTCCTGCAGATGGGAAAGAGAACTGATTCTCAGAAATTCTCCCGGAAGAACAAAGAACTCTCTGCGACTCTCCAGCAAAATTCTTCTCAAGTCTCATTGGTCCAAAATGGGCCACGTGCCTAATTTTGTATCTGTCATGAGTAAGAAGAACAGGATGAATAGATTATACTATTGAATAGATCACCCCTAGAGTTAGGGATGATGTCAGCTTCCCTTTGGCACATGGACCATAAAGAAGGGAGAAGGACTAGTAATAATGATTAAGCTCAACTTTCAGATGCAAGAAAACCTAAAATAACAACAGATTAAACCATTTAGAAGGTAAATCAAGTCTGAAAGTAGGCAGTATGGAGCTAATACGGCAACTCTGCAGCCACTCAAGTTCCCTTCTTTTAGCTCTATGCTCTGCCATCTTCAACATATGGCCTGTACCTGACGGCCCAAGACAGCTCTGGGACCACAGCTGTAAAATCCATCTTCAGCCACCAAGACAGAGATAGGAGTGAGAAGGAAAAGACGGACTTCTCCCTTTAATAACATGTCCCAAAAGCTTTCCAATATACTTCTGCTCATATCTCATTAAACAGAACTTAGTCATTTGACAACATCCGGCTGTAAGAAGCTGTGAAATGCGGATTTATTCTAGAAAACTATGAGCCCAACTACAAATTAGGGTCCTCCTACTAAGGAAGAAGGGCAGAAGGCATGTTGAAAGAATACCAGCAGTGTTTTCAACAGGTAGAAATATTCATTTATTGGGGTTATATTAGAGAATAAGAAAAGAATTTTAGGGGGCCAACAGGTGGCATGGTGTTTAAGGTGTGGGACTCTCACATGGCTAACCATGGTTCAAGTCCCAGACATGGTGACTTGAACATCATACTGGGTACATGTGCATGTGTGGCCAAAAACCCAAAGGAGAATGAAGAGGGACTGTGGTGTGGCCATCCTCCCTGGGGATGTGGAGGAGACTTCTCTCTTGCCCTCTCTATGTTTCTGTCTGGCAAGCACACACACCCTACGGCAAAGAGAGAGAGAGACAGAGAGAGAGAACTAAGTGCTGGTTATGCAACTAACAGTGTGACCCTGAACCTGCTTGGTTGGGTCATTGGCCCAGCTTTAGACTAGCCAATAGTCTAATAATATCAGATGCTCTGGTTTGACATCCTATGTCACACACCCATTCCTTGGAACTTGGCTATGGACTCATCCCAACCCAAAACTCATGTTCCAGGATAAAGTTGGAGAGGTTCCTTAAATATATGAATTTGTACTTTTTTTATTTATAAGAGATTTTTATATATTGCTTTATATATTGAAGATTGAGATAACTGAATTTGATGTTTGAGATTATCATCTGCCCTTCACCTTTACAGTGGTATATTATTGTTACAGTTTCGACATATGGAAATTTAATATTTTATAAAACTGAGTATTCTATTTATGAATGTGTGTGTGTGTGTGTGTGTGTGTGTGTGTGTGTGTGTGCTATAGGGCATGTGTGCTTATGAGAGAGAGAAAGGAAAAGTAAGAACTCATTCTCCAGCAAGTATAGCACACTGGAGAGTAACCAAAAGCAGGCAGAAACTGGAGGGTTGTTGATTCTCGGAAGAAGGAAATGACAAGTTTCTGAATTTTATAGCTTTATACCTAAGGCAGCCCTCATCAGTGTCTTACCTAGGATAGAAACTTGACATTTCACTAGCTTGAAGAGCAGGAGAAAGAGATTAGAGTTACTGTAGCACCCAGAAAGTAAAAGGGGATATTTCAGAAGAGAGAGAGCTATATGGGACCAACAGTCAGCATAATGGCTATGTCGCTGGACTCCCATGTAGTCAACCGCAGTTTGAGTCCCGGACCTGGTGGCTTAAACTCACACAGGGTGTGTGTGCATGCGTGCCCAAGATCCTGAGAGGAGAATGGAGGAGAAGGGTTTGCGGCGTGGCTATCCCCCCTGGGGGGTGATTTCTTGCTTTCCGTCTCTCTCTCTCTCTGTCTTTCTGGCGAGCGCAAGAGCCCTATAGCAAAAACCTCTCGAAAAAAAAAAAAAAAAAGAAGAAGAGAGAGAGAGAGCTATAGTGCAAAAGCAATTAACTGTATATATAATTTCTGCCCCAAACTCTAGTTGTCTCCTGATCTATACATGGGAAGTTCAAACACCAAGGAGTCAAATTAAAATGCAAATAATTGAACAGAGATTTCAGCTGGTACCTCTTACAAGAGTTACAGAGTTTGGGACCAACCATTAGCGTAATGGCTATATCGCTGAACTCCCATGTAGCTGACCATGGTTCGAGTCCTGGACCCGGTGACTTAAACTCACGCCTGGTGCATGTGCGTGCATGCCCAAGATCCCAAGAGGAGAATGGAGGAGAAGGGATTGTGGTGTGGCCATCCCCCCTGCGGGGTGATTTCTCGCTTTCTGTCTTTCTGTCTCTCTCTGTCTTTCTGGTGAGCGCACGTGCCCTATAGCAAAAACCTCTAAAAAAAAAAAAAAGCTACAGCATTTCATCCAAGTTAGCTGTACAATTTAAAAAAAAAATTTTTTTAAAGTCAGCAGTCTTTGGAGGAAAGAATTTAGAGAATCTATGATGCATTCCTACTAATATCTATGATACAATATGAAATTACTAGACATATAAGAATTGGAACTGTGGTCTATATCTAGGATAAAAGGCACTCCATGGAGATCAATTTCTAAAATGACCCAAATTCTAGAATAAGCAGACAAAGATTTTAAACTAGTTGTTATAACAATGATCAGCAAAGAGTGTTGGGACACAGGCTGCACATCTACTCCCTCCTCTTGGGAAAGATATAAAGAATAGGTGATCCTATTAGGCATATTTCCACATACCCTCCAAAAAACTGGAGTGAAAATTAACAAGGCTGATAGAAGTTGTTGTTATTGTTTCAAGTGGTTTGGGGTAGAAAGGCAAAGATTTTTATCCCTTTGTGTAGAAAACACAACACACCTTTCCCCACTACCAATGACAGGGTTAGCAGAGAGCTCTTATCAAACTTCTGGGATTTATATGGCTTTTGTAGCCCAGTTTAGTTACCCTCCTTACTAAAAATCCAACCAAGCCCTCTTCAGTGAAGGCTGTCCAGCAGCCTGCCCACGCCCCACACCTTCAGTATCTTAATGTATTCCCTTTTAGAGATTCAATACGGTAGACTACTTTCTATAGAAAATAGACAAAAATTAAGGCTCACAAGGGTAAAGGTACATCATAGGGGTTACAAAGCCTGTTAGAGAGAAAGATAATCTTTGTCAAAAGCTGAAATGGGTCACCTTGCTAACCCATTTTTTAATCTGTTATTTAGGGAAAATGGCTCAACCATTTATTGCTCCTTACTCTGCAAGCAAGTTTGCTCTGGATGGGTTCTTCTCATCTATCAGAACAGAGTATTTTGCGGCCAAAGTCAATGTGTCCATCACTCTCTGTATCCTCGGCCTCATAAACACAGGTAGGTTCAAGACACTGGAATCCATAACCAAAGATGGACTGGCTGCCTTACCATTGTGGCTAAGGAGAGGTGCCAAACTCCCTGACTCAGATAATGCACCAAGAACCAGTAACAGAAAGGCCTCTTGTTTGATGAAGCACTTTTGTCATTGGTGATGCCTCTGACCACTCTCTGATCCCCACCAAGTTTGCTGGGTGACACTACACACACCTAATGTCTGAATAACGTATCTCTTTATGGACAACCAATGGCCATTACCTTGCTATACAGTACTTACAAAATATGAGTTTGTTTTTCTTAACTTTACAATAAAAATACATTCATTTCATGAGCCCTTTGATATGGTGCATTGAAAAAGATATCATCATTTTTTGTGTGACATTCTTGCCAAAATATATATAACCTCACTCCAATCATAAGAGAACAATGGACAAACTCAAACTGAGGGGCATTCTACAAAACGATTGATCAATACTCTTCAGAAGTGTCAAGGCCACAAGAGATAAGCAAAGACTAAAGAACTGTCACAGGCTAGAGGAAACATAAGACAAAATTACCACTAAGAGTAATCCTGGATAAAATCCTGGAACTCTCAAAAGACATTAGTGAAAAAATACGGTATGTATTTTAGTTAACTAATATTGTACCAATTCTATTGTATCCCTTCCTAATCATTGCACAATGGTTGTGTGATGTGAAGGTTAACATAACTAGTGAAGACTATAAGGGGATACTTTGTACAGAATTTACAACTCTTCTGTGAGTGCAAATACAATTTATCTAAAACATGCAACAAGTATTGTGAGAAATTTTTCATTTCAGCAGTAATAAACTAGTAATTACAGAACAAGAGAGAACAAGATGAATGCGCAGAGTAAAGGAAGAAAGGGATAGAGAAAGAAGAATCTGTGCAGGGATGTGAAAACTTGGAAGGTGAGAAAGAGTAGCAATAGGGTTTCCTTCTAAGTGAAGGTGGCTGGTGTTGACAAGGGAGCAAACGCTTGGGTTCTCACCTATGTGTTCCTTTACTACGTCGGTAAGTTATCATCATACAACATTCTTAGTGACTGGGTCATCATGTGACCTCTGACCTCATTCTGCTTTCTCTATTACTCCCCCACCCCAGCCTAAACACTCAAGAGAGGAGCATGATTCAGATCTCCCAACTACACACCTCTAACTCCCCAGGAAATCTCCATTCAGAAAGGCAGGGCTTCTGTTTTTCTAAGGGCCTTTTTTCCCAACAGGCTCTAAACAAACCCAGTGTCTCTATGTTCTTGATAAGGCCTGCGAAGCTTACAGAGCAAGCACTGGCAAGCAGCCCCTGACAGCTAAGCTTGTGGTGTCTGTAGACCTTCCATCATGGAAACTCTACTAGTCTTGGGTAACCCCAGTCTTCCTTTATCTTCCACAGACACAGCCATAACGGCAGTTTCTGGGAAATTTGATCTAAAAGCATCTCCAAAGGAGGACTGTGCCCTTGAGATCATCAAAGGTGGAGCTCTACGCCAAGAGGAAGTGTATTTCGACCATTCACCTTGGACATCTGTCCTGCTGGGAAATCCAGGAAGGAAGATCCAGGAATCTCTCAATTTTAGGAAAATTAATGTAGACAGCATCTTAAAAAGCAAGGGCCTCCCTTAGGGCTGGGCACTGTGAGGAATTTTGGACTGTTCTGCCTGATATTAACTGAGCTTTATCCATGAAAACATCTTCCCAGAGGGATAACTAGAGTGTCCCAGAGACATGCAAGTCACAGCTTCCATTTCACACTTGGAAGGAGTTCCTCTAACACATGCAGCATGGACATAAAATTGTAATAAATGTCATGAACCACTGCAGCCTGCAGTCCTGAAATTGATATTAAACATAGGTCTAATTACAAGGTAGAGATATCAAATTTACCTCATATATAATAATAATATGATGCATAAGACAGTATTAATGATAATAAAGGTCTCATAAATTTTACAAACTTATAACTAGTAGCTATCACTTGAATTTATTTGGTATGGTTCCTTTAAAGTCATAAACTATATAGATGAGATATGTCAATATTCTTATTTTGTGGTCTGAACTTTTTTTATTTCTAAGTTGAAGAAATCACATACTCTTCCCTTGGTGGTCATCATGTCTTCATCATTTCTGTGCATTTCAGATACTCCTTATATTATTGTGCTTTGCTCCCCTCGGAGAGATACCTGGGCGTGAGTCAGTAGGGCAAACATAATAAAGTATAGGTCCCTGGAAACATGATTTGTAGAGTCTATGCCCACTTACTGTTCTTAAAGTACATCAAACATGGGAATACTCACCAGTATATTAGAAGTTCAGAGAGTTAATGGAGTTCCAATCCCACCACTTATTCATTCAGTCATTCACTAATTCAACAAATATTTATTAAATACTTACTAGCCATTGCCTGATTACAACCCAATGGGAAACAAAACAACAGTTACATTAACAACTCCTCTAAGCCCTCTATTGGTCAGCTCCCAATAAGTAAGAGATTGCACCCTTATATGAGATTATTTTAGCTGAGTTTAATAAAATGAGACTATTACAAAAGTGTGAAAAAGGCACAGGGAAATCCTAAGAGAAAGTGCAATATCTCAGGACTAATTATAGCAGTTTCCACCTCAAGATCCATAGGAATGAGAACTAAGAGAAAGACTTGTTTGGAGAATGCCACATGACAGAGCTGTGACTTTTGGTTAAGGGATGCAGCCAGTGTGCCAAGGAGAAGATCAGAATCTACCAAGTCTGCCAGTCATGCAGACAAGAAGCTGAATCTGGAGTATAAATATGGCTGGATTTTTTTTGCTTTGTACCTTTTTCCTTTCTTTCTTTCTTTCTTTCTTTTTTTTTTTTTTTTAACAATTTTTGCCAAAGGGTGCATGCACTTACCAGAGAGCAACAGTGAGAGGTAAAGTAAGAAATCACCCCTCAAAGGGAAGGCCACGTCACAATTCCTTCTCCTTCAATCTCCTCCTGGAATTTTGGGGCACACATGCACATGTACCCAGTGTGATTTTCAAGCAGCCAGATCTGGGACCCAAACCTTAGTCAACCATATGGGAGTCCAGCACTTTAACCACTTTGCCACTTGCTGGTCTTAGACATTTTTTTTTTTAAGAAATATTTGTTAAATTTTTCTTATCATTATTTTTTAATCTGACCAGAGAAAGAGAGAGAAAGCGATAAATCAAGCCCCCAGGTCCAGAACTCAAACCATGGTCACCCATGTTGGAGTCCAATGCCTCAACCACCATGCCCCCTGCCAGCCCCATGAACATTTTTTTGAAAGAAGTCCTTTCCAAGGACTGCTCAGCACAGAGGACTGACCATAGCTGTGTGTAAGAAAATAGATGCAAAAAATTAAGTAATTTCTGACTAGACAGCATACTGGCACACACATGCACATACATGCAAGCACATGAATAAAATGTGATTTACTAAAGGTCTCAGTTTCTAACCAATCAGACTGACACCTTTCAAGTTCTTGTGGAAATAAATCTCCCTCTTCAAGGGGCACATGGAGTACAATAGTTCCTTTACTGAAGAGCAGGAAAAAAAAATATTAAAACTGAGTTGCAATTTGCTTGGGGAAAGGTTAAATCTCTTTCTAAATGAGGCTTTCTCCCAGAATCCAAATGGGAACACTTCAAAAGTAGGTCTGAAGGGCTGGCACAGCAGTAATGCAACACTCTGCAAGGCTGACCACATGGGAAGGTTCCAGGTTCATATCCAGAGACATCCCTGAACATGCTGGACTAGAACATGTCCATGAACTGAAGCTGGCTGAAGCTGGGGATAGATTGTGGCATGAGGACGCTGTTGGGAGTACCTGTCTTTCTGTCTCTCTCTCTCCCTCTGTCTCTCTCACTCATGGAAGAAAGAAATAAACTTAAAAAAAAAAACAGGTCTGAGAACTGAAACCCATGTACACCCACATTGCTTATTATCTTTAGTAACATGACATTAAAATTTCATCATCTTTATCAACATGACTTACCTATCCGAAAAACTCTCACCCAGGAAGATAGATGTCGCAAACCCACTTTAAAATGCTTGACTTTTCAATAAATGAGATCAAAGGACTGTTACCCTTCAAGACTCTTTAAAACTCTCACTTCAAAACCTTTGCTTCACTGTGCTCACTGATTACGAGCTGTGGCATCCTAACCCTTACCCAATCTTAATCAAGCCATCACACTTCAGCAGCCCCGCCTTACATCCAAAATACCATTAAACCTCCCCACTCTGTTAGACTGAATAACTCCATCAAGTATTCTCCCCTTTACCCAGGTAGGCAAGAAGTTTCACTTTGCCTTATCAACAGTTTGTATTGCTGCGCTTTTCAGGGAGCCAGCACTCAAGACGTCCTTCCCAGGATGCTCCCTCAGGGCCCCATCCGGTTCCTACCCTGGCTCCCCTACCCATAGATTCCTGACCATGTCTCTCAGGAGTGGGAGTCACTCTGGGAGCTGGAGCCCAGCTCCAATTTCAGTGGTACCGGCATTAGATGAGTTAGGAAATCTAGCCTTCCTAGCTCACTTTATCCTGAGCTCAACCAGAAGGCACTAAGAGCAAAGGAAGTGTTCTTCCCTATAGGTTTCAGAGGGAGTGTGGCCCTGCCATTGATCTTGTTTCAGCCTTCCAGCCTCTAGGACTGCAACTCAACACATTTATATTGTTTTAAGTCACCTAGTCTGTGGTAATTTGTTACAGCAGTCCTAGAAAATCAGTGTAGGCAATTCTATCATAATCTTGGGCTACCAGTGAAGACAAGTCAAAGGACGCATATCCCTTGCTTCAGAACTTCACTTCTAGGAATACTAACACAAAAGGCGATCTGATTAAAATAGAATCATGTCACGCCTTTATTAAAACTTATAATGATGGGACCAGCAGATGGTGTATTGGTTATGTCACTGCTGGACTCCCATGTAGTCGACCATGGTTCAAGTCATGGAACCAGTGGCTTAAAACTCATACCAGGCATGTGTTCACACATGCCCAAAATCCTGAGAGAAGAATGGAGGAGAAGGGATTGCAGCGTGGCCATCTTCTCTTGGGGGTGATTTCTTGCTTTCTGTCTCTCTCTTTCTCTCTGGTGAGCACACACGCCCGATATCAAAAATCTCTAAAAAAAAATAAACAAAACAAACAAAAAGCTTATAATAATCCCATCTTATTCAAAGTAAAGGTCAAAGTCCATACAGAGACCTATAAATCCCATATGCTCTGACTCCTTATTAGTTCTCAGACCTCATCTCCTACTGTGCCTCTCCCATTTCCAGCTACACTGATCTCCTCCCTGTTCTTGGGACACACCAAGCATGTCTCTGGTCCTCCATGCCTGGAATGACCCATGCAGCCAGCCACCTCACTCCCCTTCAGGACTTTACTTAAAAGTTGCCTTTTCACAGAGACCTTTCTTAGCTACCCTTCTTAGCCTGTTTTGTTGCTATATCAGAAAAGACCTGGACATGAGTGACTTGTGAAAAGAGAGGTTAATTCAGCTCATGGTTTGGAGGTCCAAGGTTTAGGGGCCACATCTATGGGGAACTTGCAGGGTCCCGAGGCATCACAACACAAAGGCAAGTGTAGAGCTACTGTGTCACCCACGTATCTCTGTTCTGATCTCCTTCCCTCTCCTTATAAACCCACTAGGCATCAATCATAGGGGCCACACCCGAACTACCACTTAATCACTCCCAAAGGTCCCACTTTTTAACAACACAAAGCTATGAAACTTCCTCTTAATACCTTCACAATACAACCAAGTTCTAACATAAGAATTTGGGGGAGGAGACTCCCAAACTATAGCACACCCTCAAATAAAATGTCAAACCCACCCCCAACATGTTATAGCTCCCGTCCCTGATGTTTTTCTTCTTAGCATCCAACCAGTGTCTGTATTTTTGCTTATCTATCTTGTTTATTGCCTGTCTTCATTCCAGTTACTATGGTCACATAACAAACCACCCCAAATCTTAGCGGCTTAAGGTTGAAACATTTGCTTCACTCACAACTCTGTAGTTTGGGCAGGGCTCAACCAGAATAGCTACTTTCTGTTCCACTCAGTGAAGCTGGGGTGGATCTGAGGTGCTGAGTTTAAATCATGGGAATACTCAGTTGTGCATGGCTCTGGAGCCCAAGCCGGGGAAACCTGAACAGCTGGAGCCAGAAACAGCCAGGGCAGCTTGAGCTTCTTTACCCCCTCCATGGTCTCTCAGAATGGCAACTTCAGGGTTACCAAACTTCATGCAGAGCGTCCAGACTCCAAAGGTACCTGTCCTAAGAGAAAGAGCCAGGCGGAAGTAGTATGGCCTTTGCGGTCCAAGCACACACTTTTGGTTGAAGCAGTTCTAAAGACCTACCCCATTTCAAGGAGAGGGAATACAGACCCTACCTTTTTCTTTGTTCCCTTAATTTTCCAGAGAGTATGTGCTCACCAGAGAGAAACAGGGAGAGACAGAGGGAGAGGGTGAGGGAGAAAGCACCCTCCAATGGGGCATGGTCATGTGACAATCCCTTCTCCCTGGGATTGATGTACACATGATGTACACATGCCCAGAGTGTTTATCGAGGGGTCTGGGATTCAAACCACTATCAGCCATGTGGGATCCAGCTCCCTTAACCACCAAGTTACAGGGCACTGGACCTTACCTCTTGAT
>NW_006160147.1:8089169-8159006 GCF_000334495.1 Tupaia belangeri chinensis
GAAGAGCGTGTGGGATGGGCTACATACTGAAGTAGTCATCTTTGGAAATACTATCTGCTATGGTCCCCCAACTATTATCAGCTTCATGAGGATAGGAGGTGGTCTGTCTGTTCATTCTATCTCCAGAACCTACAGGAATGGCTGGCCCAGAGGTGCTGAGCCAGAGAAGACCATAAGATGTTTGGATACAAGTGTAACTGTTGTGCCAGACTTATTAGAATCAGAGGTTTCTGAGCATGACACAAATGGGACAAGGAGCTAGGTTTGCAAGAGCAGAGGTCCTGCAGGTTTTTGGTGGGACATTCGCAAGAAGGCTGGTTGGGAGGAAAAGAGAAGTATTAGTGATCAGATGGCAAATTTACAGCCAAAATCAAGTTAAAATTAGTTTCTGTCTTCAGCCTGACTCTTATGAGTTCTCCTTAGGCCCAAAGACATATTAAGACTTGAGCCCACATTTAGGATAAGTCGGCTTTTCCCTGATTCTGCTCCCATATGGCTTGTAGGACGGTATGGGGAAAGCAAAAGAGCTATGAAAGCTATGATTCTACATCTATATATAGTTGTTATGAAACTCAACCCTTGCTGTTTTTCAGGAGTCTGCTGGTCAATGTTTAACTGGCTTTCTAGGGAAAGGAAAACGAAAGAAAAAAAAAAAAAGCCCTGATTTGCTGACTAGTAGCATTGGCCCATTTCCATGTTGTAAACACTCTCACTATGGTCAATTTCTATTTTTTTTTTTTTTACTTCTGATTTTTTTTTTTATTTGCTAGAGGGCACGTGTGCTCACTCAAGAGAGACAGACAGAAACACAGAGAGGGAGAGCAAGAAAGCACTCTCCACAGGGAATGGTCACGCTGCAATCCCTTCTGGTATGGGGAAAGCAAAAGAGCTATGAAAGCTATGATTCTACATCTATATATAGTTGTTATGAAACTCAACCCTTGCTGTTTTTCAGGAGTCTGCTGGTCAATGTTTAACTGGCTTTCTAGGGAAAGGAAAACGAAAGAAAAAAAAAAAAAAGCCCTGATTTGCTGACTAGTAGCATTGGCCCATTTCCATGTTGTAAACACTCTCACTATGGTCAATTTCTATTTTTTTTTTTTTTACTTCTGATTTTTTTTTTTATTTGCTAGAGGGCACGTGTGCTCACTCAAGAGAGACAGACAGAAACACAGAGAGGGAGAGCAAGAAAGCACTCTCCACAGGGAATGGTCACGCTGCAATCCCTTCTCCATTTTCCCCTCTTTTCAGGATTTTGGGCACGCAGGCACATGCACTTAACACATTTCTCAAGGTTCCAGGTCTGGAGCTCAAATTACAGATTGGTCGTGTGGGAGGCAACTGCCTTAACCACCACACCACAGGGTAGTTCTTAATTTTTCTTTTTCTTTTTAATGTTTATTTATTATAGAGAGCATATGCACAGCACTAAAAATGAGAGAGAGAGAGAAACACCCCTGGCAGGGTTTCATAATGCCAGTCTCCTTTCTCCAGCTCTCCAGCTTATTGGGATCTTGGGCACATGCACATGAGCACTCGGCATATTACAGGTCAACCAGATGGAGATTAGAACCCGGGTCAGCAGGTGGCTTCCAGCACCACAGTTTGGTAAGCTACTGACTACACACCAGGCTGGGCCACCATGGCCAATTTCAACCCACTAGAGGACATGGTTGAATGTGAATGAGGAAGAGAGAGGCACCATCAGCTCGCTCAAGCCTGCACAGCACATCACAGTGACTTTCACTTTCCACATTCCTGACAGAATGTTATTCTTAAACAGCCCATCTACTGTCTTTCTCTCCAGGACTTGAAGTCAGACTCTGATAATATGAGTCGAACTGGTTTTTTTGTTTTTGTTTGTTTGTTTGTTTGTTTTTTTCTGTCAGCAAGTATGGCCAAGCTGACTAACAAATGACAGGACTTCACTCTACCACTGCCGGGGAAGGAGAGGAAATGGGGGCTCCCAGTGATACACACTCTTCAATTCTATGGGCACCAACATCTTGCATGGAGTCAACAACCTTGACAAAAGTGTCAGAGAGCCCTGCAGTCATGACCTCCATATTTGTTAGAATTGTATTCCCCTGGGAAAGACAGAAAACCCAACTGTCTGACAGTGACTGAATCAAGCAGAGATTTATTTTCGTCGCATAACAAAAAGTCTGGGTGGGGCAGACCAGGGCTGCCAGGGACCCAGGCTCCTTCTGTCTTTCCACCCAACTATCAATCCTCCTTCTCGTTGCCATGTGGTCACAAGACAGCTCCTCTGCCTACAGCATCATTCTGTGTTTCAGGCAAGAAAAAGGGAAAGGCAAAGGGCAAAAGATGCAGACCAGATGAATCTGGCCCTTGTTTCCCAGCACAGTGGGAAGCCCCATCCAGGCACTGCAGCTTGTATCTCATGGGCCAGACCCATGGCCATGTGATCACCCTCCCCTTCAGGAAAGGCTGAGAAATGGAGATTTCAGCTGGGCATATGGCCACTCCACATAAAACTAGGATGCCGTTAGGCAATCAGGAATGTTTGTCACAAATCTAAATCATCACAGAAGCAGGGAGACACACTCAGAGCAGAAATTCCTAAGATGTCAGGCTCCTAATCATGCTGACAGCCTCCCTGCCCACTGACCATCTGCAAAGCCCTAATTGGTCATGGCTTCACCCACACAGGAGGACATTCTAAGCCTCCCACCCCTTCAAATTTCCCTTTGAGAAATTCGTATTCCCTCTCCTCAGTAAAAAAGGTGATGAAAAGCCACAGATATCAGGTAGCAGAAAGCCCAGAGAAGGAGACTTCAAGGGAGGTGACTCATACTGGTGCAGGAGACAGACATACCAGCTGCAGTTCTCGAGAGCTCCTTCCTTGGGACAATTAAGTTCCACATGATCATCAAATCTCTCTCTAGAACTTCTGTGCTATGGTTCCCCACATGAACTGAACTCTCTCCTTGGCTAAACTGCTCCAGAAAGAGAAGACCAAACCCAGAGAATAGTCCATGGTGAGCTTCAAAGGACTGGATCAAAGACTATCTAGAGCAGTGATCTCCAAACCCTCAGATCTCATACTTCATCATTAAAAAAGGACTGAGCATACATATTTCCATTCCATGTATAGTAACTATGTATTATATGTACATAATTTACTAACATAAAACATACACAGAAACAGAAATCTTTTAAAGGAGATAAAAAAAATAAATACATAGAAGTTCCAATATCTCCTTCCCAAACACCAGTAGTTTATACTACATGTCCCTTTGGAAACCATGGTTCTGAACTTGCCTTAGAGAAAGAAACTAAATTAAGTCAAGCTTCCAACAAGTTGCTTAGGACCTGAGTTATGAGGCAAACCTTCCCTTGGCTTACGGTGGGCCCCAATTCCTTTCAAAGATGCTATAGGATAGAACCCACACACTCTCTGGCACTGCCTGCTGTCCAGGAAATTTTCCAAGAACTCACTTTCTTCTTGATTGGTGCCCAGCTCAGAGCCTGGGGACACATATGCTAACACCTCCCTTAATTTCTCAAGGGATGTACATCCACCAAATCAACTTGTAATCTTAAGGGAAAGGGTAAACACATCAGTGTTTACTAGATTTCACAATATCTCAGAAACTCCACCTTGATGTCAACAACATGCACCTCTAGATCTCTATCCCAGCCCAGGGAATCACCAGGTGATGGAGACTGCCAAGGCAAATCAGAGTATCTCAAACATGCGCGCTCCATCCCTCCTTAGCCTTTCTTAACCCATGTAGGTTCTCTAGTTTTTAAAAGGAGGGTGGGAACATATGGGTGAGGATAGAACAGGGCATGTGAAAAGTAAAGGTGAATGAGAAAAGAGAAGATGCTTAAGAAGGTAAACGGGCATGTTGGTTAAGGCACTGGACTCCCACGTGGCTGATCGCCATTCAAGTCTCTGGCTTGAAAATCAAGCCGGGTCCATGTGCATGCATGCCTAAAATCCCAAGAGGAAAATGGAGGTGCAGGGATTGTGGCATGGTCATCCCTGCTGTAGGGTGATTTCTCACCTTCCCTCTCACTGTCTCTCTCTGGCAAGCACACATGCCCTATGACAAAGCAAAAAGGGAATGACAGAAAGGAGAGAGGGAAATGAATTTTTCTTCTTGAGACTTTATTTTTTAAAATAGTTTTAGGTTCATAGCAAATTTGAGCAAAAGGCACAGAGATTTCCCATACATCCTCTGCCCCTACAGATGCATAGTTTCCCCACTTATCACCACCCTACATCCTAGTGGTGCATGTGTTACAATGAAAACCTACATTGGCACTTTCATTTTTAAAGATTTTTGCCATAGGCCAGTGGGCTTCCCAAAGACAGACAGTGAGAGAGAAAGTAAGAAATCACCCCCAATGAAGGATGGCCATGCTGCAATCCATTCTCCTCCATTCTTCTCTCAGGATTTTGGACGCACATGCACATGCATCCAGTGTGATTTTTCAGGACACCAGATCCAAGACCCTAACTACGGTGAGCTACATGGGAGTCTAACATCTTAACCACCAGACCACCTGCTGACCCCCACTGACACATTCTTATCGCCTAGCATACATAATTTACATTAGGGCTCACTCTTTTTTTATTATTTTTTTATTTACTTTTAATCAATGAACATTTTTATGGTATAAGGGTCATTCCTGGTATTGAATATTCCATGGGTTTGTATGACACATATCCACTATTACACATATCATACAGTAGTTTCTCTTCTTTAAAAATTCTGTTTCTGCCTGTTTATCTCTCCCTTCCCCCAGACTTTGGTAACCACAAATCTTTTTTACTTTTTGGACAAATAATCAGATTGAAAAATGGGCAGAAGATCTAAATAGATATTTTTCCAAAGAAGAAATAAAGATGGCCAACAAGTAGGTGTTCAACATCACTAATCATCAGAGGAATGCAAATCAAAATGGCAATGAGATATCCTATCACCTTACACCTGTTAGAACGGCAATCACCCAAAACATGAGCGACACTAAGTGTTGGTGAGGGTGTGGAGAAAGGGGACCCTTTGAACACTGTTGGTGAGAATAGAGACTTGTGCAGCCATTGCAAAAAAACAGTAAATATGGAGGTTCCTAAAAAAAATAGAAATAGAACTCCTCATATGACTCAGCAATCCCTTTGCTGGTTATACACATAAAATAAATGAAATCACCCTTTCATAAAGATTTCTGTGCCCACATGTTCATTGCACTATTATTTACAACAGTTAAAATATGGGAACAACCAAAATGTCCCTTGATGGATGGAGAAAATTGCAATGATATATTATTTAGCCTTTAAAAAGAAGGCTATCTTGCATTCGTGACAACATGGATTAATCTGGGAGCCATTATGCGAACTGAAATAAGCCAGCCACAGAAAGAAAAATATTTCATGATCTCACTTATATGTGAGATCTAAGGGGGGAAAGGCAAACTTGAATACACAGAAACAGAGAGAAGAAAGGTGGTGACCAGGGACCAGCAGTTGGTATAATGGTTATGTTGCTGGACTCCCATGTGGTTGACCGTGGTTTGAGTCCCAGACCCAGTGGCTTAAATTCACACTGGACATGTGTGCATGCGTGCCCAAGATCCCAAGAGGAGAATGGAGGGGAAGGGATTGCAAAGTGGCCCTCCCTCCCAGGGGGTGATTTCTCACTTTCTGACTCTCTGTCTCTCTCTGTCTTTCTGACGAGTGCATGGGCCCTATAGTAAAAAACCTCTCCAAAAAAAAAAGAAAGGTGGTGACCGGCAGTGGGGGTGGAGGGAGAGATGGAGGTCAAAGGGTACAGGTCAGTTTGGCAGGATAAATAAACCTAGAATCTGGCTATCCTGTGGGCATGGCATGACTCCATTTCCATCCTCTTAGGGTCCCAGTTCGACCCACAAATTAAACTGACATAAAGTAGAGTAATGGGAGAAACACATAAAAATTATTTTACTAGAAGTGTTAAATAGGAGGAGAGCCATCATCAGGAAATGAAGACCTGAAGAGGTAGTCGGTGTCAGTTACTTACAACCTGAGTTGGACAAAGAGTAGTAAACTGTGAAAATGATAAAGCAGAGGGCCTTGAGTTCTGGGATATAACTGCTTAGAAAAGTGACTAGGAAAATAAGGGTTAGTTTAACAAGATTTGTTTGTACAGATTTTTCTTGGCCTCAACTTCCTGTCCCTGGTGATAAAAATGTTGCTTTTATTTTCTAGTGTAGGGAGGCCATCACATGGAAATGTCACCTTCTGCTTTTAAGAAACAGCACAAAGTCAGAGTGCTCTCCCATCTGCTGTTTTTTAAGTGCCTTTAGCTTAAATAGTCAATATGTGGGGATGACATATTTTTACCTCCTTCAAGGGCCATCAGGACTATGGTTAATAATGTTTTATTGCATGTGGAAGTTTACTAAGGGAATAGATTTCAGTTACTTTTACCAGACAGGTACCCAAAAAATGGTAATTATAAGATCATGGCTGTTATTTGCTTGACAGTAGTAATCATGTCATTATGTACATGTATATGCACATTAAATAAAGTGCATTCTTAAAACATAAAGTGATGACGAACACGAGCTGAGTTGGGAAGTCTCTGAAGATGGGAGTTTCTGGAAGGGAGAACAGGGAAACAGCCATCAGGGAGGTACGTCGCATAATCTTGAACCAGAGTGTGCAAACGGGACAGGCCACATAGAGCTGATAACCAAGGGGGGGTCACATGTTTCTCTGCAGCATGATTGGCTGATCCCGGATTGATGGGGTGGGGCTCCTTCACGCTGTCCTTGAACAGTCCTGTAGCACCCTCCCAGGGGTGGGTGCAAAAGCTACCCTTCCCCTCGACCGCAGAGCAAGGCTGTCCTAACCAAGGGCTTCCTTTTTGCCGTCAGGGGTGGTGCTGCCACCCAGTGGCTGAGTGTGGTGGTGAGCGCGCTTTACACAATTTCTTCCCCCAGTTCCTGGCAAGGTTCTGCCCCAGCGCTGCCACCGCCTCCGCACCAGCGTGCCAACGTGTGATTCACTGCGGAGGGCTGACCCGCAGTCCAGAGGAAGCGGGGCTGCACTCGGCATCCGGTAACTCCCCCGGCCCTTGCAGCCCAGGACACCATTGGCAAAGGGCGTCGGCGAGCAGGGCCTGCTAAATGGCGACAGCTAGTGGTCACCCTGAAAAACAAGGGACTCCTAACCTTGCGGAGGAAGAATGTCAAGGTCTGGGAAAATCGGAACAGATTATTGACTGCGAGTGGCGGCTGGCACATAACCCAAGTCGTTCTTGGGTAAAATGGTCTGCAGAAAACCGAGACTCTTAACAGCGATGTACAGGACCCTGCCCTGGTTTCTTCCCAAGTACCCTCTGGTGTCCCCCTCACCGTGATTTGCGCCTGTACCCTGCTCTGCCCAGAGAGCTCTTCACTCTTCCCACTGCTCGGTTGACTCCTGCTCACCTTTAAAGTTCGCGCAGTCATTATCTCCTCCAAGAGCGCTTTTCTCCCTCCCACCTGGGCTCACCTCCCACGGCTCCTCCATGACTGTAATTTTCTCTATTTGTCACCTGAGTTTGTCACACTTTGGGTTTACCTTCAACCCTATCTTATGTACCTACTTGTAACTATGCGAAGACACTGTATCTCACCCCCTTGCTGTATTCCTAGCAATAATTCGGTTCTTTGCATGTATGAGGTATTTATCATTTGAGAAACAAAGGACTCACAGATCTCCATACTAGGAAGGGCTGTAGCGAAAAAAAAGAAAAAAGAAAAGAAAAAAGATCCACGGGGACAAACCAACTCTGCATTTCCAGGGAGAGGTGTGATGAGTCTACACAGCATCTCACTGTATACCCCAGTTGCTCTCTGTCTCATACCACCCTGGTTTTGACCCCTGCTAACATCCAGCAGCCCTGAGCCTTCAGGTTGTTGGCAGACCCCCCTTTTCCCACAGCTCACCTCACCTCACCTTGCTGTGTCCAGCAATTCCTTGAACCCCAGCTCATCCCTTCCTGCCCACTTCCTGCAAAGCTTTAGTGTCAGACCTAAATGCTTCTTTGGTAAACTGCTCCAGCCAACCCACCTCTGGGATTTATCCCAAAGGAAATATTTTAAACAAAGGAAGACAAGTATCTTCATGAATGAAGATTGGTAGCATTATCTGTAAAAGCTAAAAATTAGACATGACAAAAGCCTTCATATAAATAAAATCAAATCCCTCTAGATCATCTCCACATGAATAATCAAACACACTGCTATGGCTTGTGTCCCCCTCCTCCAAATTCATGTGATGACATTTGGTAGCAAAGGCATTAAATGGAAACTTAATCCTTCATGGTATTGAGACGTGGGGGCCTTTGGGAGTGAGTGATTAGGACAGGGCCCCTGTGACTGACTCCTGGTGGGTTTGTAAGGAGAGGGAAGGAGACCAGGACACACACAGACACCGCTGCCCGTGTCACTCTATGTGACACTCTGTGACACTCTGTGTGACCTTGGGATCCTATTAAGAGGGAAACCCACCAAATGTGTCCCCTAGCCCTTGGACCCCAAACCATGAGCTGAATAAACTCCAATTCTATTTCATTACCCAGACTCAGATATCTTCTGACTAGCAACAGAACAGAACATGTATCCATAAAAACCAAAAAGAGTTTCACTGCACTGATGTGATTTTATTTTTATTTTAATAGCAAACATTTCCATTCTTAGTGTTTTGGTCCACTATTCTACAGTGTAAATTAACTCATTTAAATGTTCAAAATAGTCCTAAAAGAAAAGTGTGCTATTATGAGTCCCATTACTTATCCCAGAACACATTTGGTTTAGTCTGACTTAAAATAGAATTTAAATGGGCTAGCTCATGGCCTGGTGGTTAAGGCAGCTGGATTTCACACAGCCAGCTGCACGATTCTGAGTGCCAGACCCAGTGGCCTGAAATACATAGTGGGCACTTGTGCATGCATGCCCAAAATCTCTAGAGGAGAAAAAAGGAGAAGGCATTGCAGCACGGTCATCCCTTGTGGGCGGTGTGGTGGATTGCTTTCTCGTTTTCTCTCTCTCTCTTCCTCTTTCTCACTGTGTCTCTCTCCAGCAAGTGCATTCACACTACAGCAAAATGTAAAAGAAGAAGAAGAAAAATGGCTACAAGATTCTTACTCTGGGGACATTACGAAGCACTTCAAATGTTTTCCTTCTATATAGAGTATGGGACACACATTCTTTAAGATGAGAAGGGTAAATTTTTTTGAAAAACTTAAATGTTTTAACTTTGCCTCGAAGAGGTGTCCATATGTTCATTATCCTTCTAAAATGGTTGATTTTAAATGTTTATTTTTTTCTCCTGTATGTAGACTTATGAAATGATATCAGGGTCAACTGGTGTAGTGGTGGTTAAGGCAGCTAGAACCCATATGATCAACTGGAAGGTTCAAGTCCTGGACCTGATGGCTTGAAAAACACACAGGGTATGTGTATGCTCAAAATTTTGGGAGGGAGAATGAAGGAGAAGGGATTGCAGTGTGGCCATCCCCCCTGGAGGTGCTTTCTCACTTTCCTTCTCCTTTCCTTTTCCTCTCTCTCAGGCAAGTGCATATACCCTGCAGGAAAACTAAAAAAAGAAGAGAGAAAATGGTATCAGACAAAATTCAGTCACTCACTGAAACTGCTCCTCCATTTTCACACAACTGCAGATCCAAGTGAGGGCCCGTTTTATGGGAACCACTGACAAATCACAAGTCAAATTGCAGGTGTTTGATGACAGTGTGATACTTAACATTTATTGAGTGCTTTGTAAGTGTTATGTAATCCTTAAATGATTCTACAGAGAATGTATTATAGTTCTAGCCATTTTACAGAGGAGGAAACTGAGCTACAACAAGATATTGAAGCTTTTAAAGCTTCAATAGGCAGTAAGAGGTAAAGCCAGGCTTCCAGGCCAGCAGGCTTCCTAGTGGCTCTGCCCACGTACTGCAAGCCACATACCTGCATAAGCAACACGCCTGGACAGTAGGTGGCAGGTGTGATACATGATCTTGTTACAAAGTTGAAAGTTATCACAGCTCTGAATTAATTATTGCCATTACAGAAAGGTATCAAAACTCGTATTAATTTTATTATGCATATTAAATTATATTTACAATTTGTTAATAATTATCCTAAGCAATACTAGGTTGTATGGCTACTGTTCAGTAATAAGGAAATTATTAAACAGGTCATTGGTACACTAACATTATAAAAGACCATGACAACACTAAAAAGGTGAAAAAAAGAGAAAACACTAAAATGTGATAAATATTTATAATATAGTAGTAAGCAAAAAAAAAAAACATAATTGTAGATTCACTATGCTTAATATATGTACACATATATATGTGTGTGTGTGTGTGTATATATATATATATATATTTTTTTTTAAGAGAGATTTTTGGGGCCGGCAGGTGGTATGGTGGTTAAGGGCACTGGACTTCCATATGGCCAACCATGGTTTGAGTCCCAGACCTGGTGGCTCTCTTTTCCTCTTTCTCTCTCTCTCTCTCTCTCTCTCTCTCTCTCTCTCTCTCTCTCTCTCTTGCTCTGCCCCTCACTGGTCAAACTGAAATAAATAAAGTTAAATAAAATAATTATTTTTTAAGAAGAGAGAGAGATTTTTGCTATAGGATGTGAATGCTTACCAGAGAGACAAAGAGACAGGTGAGAAATCACCCCCCAAGAGGGATGGCCACTCCTCCATTCTCCTCTCAGTATTTTGGACATGTATGCACACGTACCAGCATGAGTTTCAAGCTGCCAGGTCCAGGACTTAAATCACAGTCCACTGCATGGGAATCTAGTGACATAACCATTATGCCATCTGCTGGTCCCCTTAAAAAACAAAAAACAAACAAACAAACAAAAAATATATATACATTTTCTAAAGAGATTTTTGCTATAGGGTACATGTGCTTGCTAGAGAGACAGAGACAGAAAGCAAGAAATCACCTCCAGGGGGGATGACCATGCCACAATCCCTTCTCCTCCATTCTCCTCATGGGATTCTAGAGATACACACACGTGCCCAGCGTGAGATTTAAGCCACCAGGTCCGAGACTCAAACTGAGCCAACTATGTGGGAGTCTAGCAATGTAACCATTACAACATTTGCTGGTCCCTAAAATAATTTTTTAAACTAATACATGTGTATGGGCCAGTCCTGCAGCCCAGTGGTTAAGCACTGTGCATTGGGAGCACAGATACCACATGGTCAACCGTGGTTCAAGCCCTTGCTCTGGTGACTTGAAGAACATGCTAAGCATATTGTATGTGTGTCCAAAATCCTGATGGGACGACGACGTGGAGAAAAAGGATTGCAGCATGACCATGCCTCACTGGAGTGCTCTCTCTCTCTCTGTCTCCAGCAAGTGCATGCACCCTTTGGCAATTAAAGAGAAAAAAGAAGTATGTGGGGGGCCAGCAGATGGTATAGTGGTTAATGCACTGGGTTCCCACATGGCCAACCGCAATTTGAATCCTGGATTCATCAGCTTGAAACTCACACTGGCACAAGTGCTGAAAAATCCCAAGAACTGAATGAAGGAGAAGGAATTGCTGTGTGGCCATCTCCCATAGGGGGTGATTTCTCACTTTCTCTTTCTCTGGCAAGTTGAACATGCCCCATAGCAAAAATCTCTCTCAAAAAAAATTAAAAAGTATGTCTAGATGGACAGAAACTAGATGGCAATGTGAAAAATATGGAACTAATTTGCATTTGGGTGATAGGATTAAGGTACTTATTTTTCTGCTTTAAAAATACTTTAGTGTAAGGGACCAGTAGTTGGCCTAATGGCTATGTTGCTGGACTCCCATGTAGTTGACCACGGTTCAAGTCCCAGACCCAGTGGCTTAAACTCACGCCGAGAGCATCTGCATGCATACCAAAGATCCTGAGAGGAGAATGGAGGAGAAGAAATTGCGGTGTGGCCATCCCCCCTGGGGAGTGATTTCTCGCTTTCTGTCTGTCTCTCTCTGTCTTTCTGGCGAGCACACGCGCCCTATAACAAAAACCTCTCAAAAAAAAAAAAACCACTTAAGTGTTATTGTGCTATAATTTTTACAAACCTAAAAAAGATTAGAAATAAAAGGAAATCTGAATGCTTTCTGACCTATTTGTCTGTCCATCTGCTTTAAAGACTAGTCTTTCAACAAGCCCCTGAAATGCTCTCTGCCAAGTGGGCTGACAGCGGTGTCGTGCTTTTGGTGAGATCAGTTTTGGCTCAGTCTTACTGCATCAGTTTAAATATTCTTTATTATAGATGACAGATCATGCTGAGTATAAAACAGATTGGAAAGGTGTTGCAGAAATGTGCAAAATGTCTAGAAAAGGCTCTGGAGGATATTTCAGTTTGGAATGTGAGGCCCTTTGTGAAACAATTAGGAGAGTATAGGCAGGCTGTGCCAGGAAATGACAACTTAACTAGGAAGGAAAACCGGCTGTTTCAGAAAAAGGATCGCATTATTGAATAACCTAGTTTGACTGGAAAGCCAACATCTCTGAAACTAGAGTCTTGGTGACTACTGTGGAGATCTGAGAATTTTCAGCTTAAGAAACTAGTAATGTCTTTGACCACATAGGCTACATGGGAAAAACAAAAACAAAAACAAACAAACAAAAACAAGAAGTAAAGTAAGAGGAAGCATATTTTAATGAATAGAAAAGTTTATATTTTTAACTTTTTGTTTAATGATGTTTTTGAATAATTTGGAACCGACAGTTGTCATAATGTTTATGTTGCTGGACTCCCAAGTCGTCGACTGTGGCTCGAGTCCCGGACCTGGTGGTTTAAACTCATGCCAGGCACATGTGCGTGCATGCCCAAGATCCCGAGAGGAAAATGGAGGAGAAGGCACTGCAACATGGCCATCCCCCCGGGGGTGATTCTCACTTTCTGTCTCTCTGTCTCTCTGTTTTTCTGGTGAGCGCACATACCCTATAGGAAAACCTCTCAAAATAAATAAATAATTTTTTTAAATGATGCTTTTGAATAACTCAATCATTTATGTGAGTATATTTTAAAATTAAATAATGTGGTCTTTAGTTATAAACTAGAAGTTCTCAGACTCCCATTTATTGGACCACTCACACTCATACACCCACATACACACACGAAGGAGAGGACAGTGATGTTTTTAATGAGCCCTAAACACAGTAAGTTTTCATATGAGAAAGGGCACAGCATAAGTAGGGGACGAGCCATTACGACATTTGACTCAGGAATAGCCTCATTTCATATTCTGTCAGGCCCACAGTATCGAATCTGAAATGAATCATAAAGCAGAGGAACTAAAGCTGCTTTAAAGATTAACTTGTGGTTTGTCCTTATGGTCTAAACAGAGAAGGGTGCCTGGAGGCCTTCCTTTTTCTGGTCTACCTTACTCTTTCTTTTTCTATCTGTCCATCTGTTCTGTAATATACACACATCCCTACCTTTACCCCCATCCTCCATGCCTGAGGCTGTATTCTATCGGGGTCAAAGCCAGTGAGACCATCTTCTCATGAGCCTAGGACGAAACATAACTTGTCCCTTGCTTAAAGCTGGAGCCACAATAATGAATCCACAGTTATGTGTAACTTTTAATTAGGCCTTTCTTAGCATCTATACAACAGATAAATCTCTTCTTAATATCAAATGTCTCTTACAGCATAACTTTGAGGTTTCCTTCTGCCAAAATGCCCTCTACCAACGATGATGATACAATACAATGAAAGAGGGCTGGCTCAGTGGTGCTCAGTGGTGCAGTGGTAATGAGCTGTTTAAGAGATGCTGGATTAAAAAAAAAATGATAATCACAGTACTGGCAAGTTTTAGGACCAGCAAGTGGCATGGCGGTTAAGGAGCTGGACACTCCCACATGGCCGACCGTGGTTCAAGTCCTGGACCTAGTGGCTTCCTTTCTCACTTTCTCTTTCTCTCTCTCTCTCTCTGGTCAAATTAGATCATTTTAAAAAGAGAGAGAGATGCTGGATCCATAGGGAGGATGATGGGTTTGGCTCCCTGGTCCACCAGGACACATGGACATTCAGACTCATGATCCTGGTTGGGTAGAAATGCTGGGGTGGGTCAGTGGATGGGAACCTGATGAGTGCTTGGTGTTTGGTGTTTGTCTTCTCTCTTTCACTGTCTCTCTCTCTCACTCTCAAGAAAGAAATCAATAAACTTAAGTTAAAAAAAAAAAAGGTGAACAATTGTAATAGCTTTTTTAAATGTTCCAGTTTGCTGGGGGGAAGGGGTGTGAGACAGGCAGAGCACTAGGTGGACAAAGTGTGGGGTGTCAGCATAGCAGTGGTGCAGTGAAGTGGGGCACAGGAGCCATGAAGTCCATACCTGCTACTGATCCCCACGGGGACCAGCCAGTGGCATGGTGGTTAAGGTGGCTGGATTCTACATGACTGACTGTGCAGTTTGAGTCTCAGACTCAGCAGCCTGAAAAACGGGGTGTGTGTGCATGTGCTCCTCTCTCCTGAGACGAGAACAGAGGAGAAGGAACTGCAACGTGACCATCCACTCGGTGGGGTAGGGGATGGATGTGATTTCTAACTTTCCCTCTCTCTCTCTCTGGTGAGCACATACACACTATAGCAAAAACAACAACAACAACAACAACAACAGATATCTGAAAATGAGAACTCTGTCCTGCCACCAATGTGAAGTCATAACTCCACTGCATGAAGGCAACCTTGCAAATGTAGGAGTTAAGGAAATATTTATCTTCTTTCTGATGAGTTTAGGCCATAGCACTCTTGAATATTTGTCCTTTGAACATTTGTGAGGACCTGTCATTAAACAGTTACCAGCAGACACTTGGGAGACTAAAGAGGAGAGTCTGTAAGTCACCCAAAAGGGAGAATGTGAACAAGAACAGACCCTGAGCTGCTCTACAAAACTTGGGGTACCGAGGCTACCATGGATTATCCTATTAGAAGTGTCTGAAGCATTATTTTAGAATGAATAATGTAGACATGAAGAACGCATTGCCAAGAAAACACTGTAGGGAGTACCTGAGAGGATTCTAAGGCAAGAACAACTCCTCTGGGTAAGGTTGTCATCTCCCAGCAGATAAGCAGGGAGCCACCCAATAGCAAGAAAAGGGGAACAAGATTAGAACTAGCAGCAACCATGAGGGGATCCTTACGAAGGCCTTAACTTCTTAGTACTGTCTCCTAGAGTATAGGGAAAGTCATTAGCATACAGGTTAAAATTCTTCCTTTCATTAATTGGAATTCCCTTTAGTTACCCTAACCCTACAATAAAATCTAATAATCCCACCTTATCTGATATTGCACATGCTTGTGTGAAATTGTGAAGAGTAAAGCAACTGGGTTATGGAGCAAAGTGTTGCTTACCCTCTACTCATCTCTTCATGGGAGTCCACACAGGACCCAACATTTATCAAGGAGCCTATGTCTAGAAGTTCTAGGATATGACCATCAACAAAGGGTTCTAGTGAACCTAGCTAGCAATGAGAAGAACCACAGAGTGCTGGCCAGTAAATTCCAGGTGCCCAGCTCAAGAGTAGCCTGATTTAAACCCTCCCTTTACTAGCCCACATTAGAAGAAAGGGATCCCCAGGTGGAGGCCAGCTGATGATTAGACTGTATTTCTGTACTTGCACCTAATCTGGTAAATCAGAGTTTTCTTAAGTTCATTTTATCCAGATTTTCAAAACATTAACATAGGGCAAACTCTGTGGCCTGATGGTTAAGATGGGCAAATCCTTTTTTTTTTTTAAGAATTATTTATTTATTTATTTCCATTTGTTATTGTTATTTTTTTTTCTTTATTTGACGAGAGAGAGAGAGAGAAAGAGAAAGTGAGAAAGCAAGCCACCAGGTCCAGGACTTGAACCATGGTTGGCCATGTGGGAATCCAACGCCCTTATCCACCACACCACCTGCTGGCCCCAAGACGGCCAAATCCTAAATGGCTAACCACACAGTTCAAGTCCCAGACCCAGCAGTTCAAGAAATACATAGGCACATGAGCATGAATTCACATACATCTCTTCCCCAAAGGAAGGAGAAATGGAAGAAAAGAAATTGTGCCCTCTAGTAAAAATCAAACAAATAAAAACTAGCATAGTTATACAAATGACTCTAAAATTATTTTAATTATCACTGTATTGTGTTTATTCTTAAATTGTTAGAGATATCCTTTTCTCTTTTTTTTTGGAGAGGATTTTGCTCTAGGGCGTGTGCGCTCGCCAGACAGACAGACAGAGACATAGAGACAGAAAGCGAGAAATCACCCCCAGGGGGGGATGATCACACCGCAATCCCTTCTCCTCCATTCTCCTCTCGGGATCTTGGGCATGCACGCACACGCACCCAGTGTGAGTTTTAAGCCACCGGGTCGGGACGCGAATCACGGTTGACTACGTGGGAGTCCAGCGACATAGCCATTACACTAACTGCTGGTTCCTTCCTTTTCTTTTATATTGATTTGCCAAATGATTTGATTTTCTATCAGTATTTCTACCCTTCACCTACATGCATGCAAAAACAAGCTTCTGAATTTATTATCAATTTAACTCATGTTAATATAATATATTCCTTTCTCTTGGTATCTGTTTTTATTATCTTTCTTTGATTTTTCTAATTTTTTTCTTAGAAATTTGTCTAAATAACAAATGAATATGTCATTTCTTTTTTATTTTACTTATTTAAGTAATGACAACGTTTAAGACTATGATTTCCTTTGGTCATGCCTTAGCAATACCTCACAGATGCTTTTCTGAATGTTTCCATGTGGGGCTGTGCTCTGAGACTGGAAAACAAAGCCGACAATTCCATAGAGGATTTGATAAAATTTTCTATTACAGTGTAACTTACAAACAGAGTTTGGGGATCAGTAGCAGGTGCGGACTTCACATTTCCTGTGCCCCACTTCACGGCACCACTGCCATGCTGACACCCCACACTTTGTCCACCCAGTCCTCTGCCTCCCTCCCACCCCTTCCCCTGAGTAAGCTGGAACCTTTAAAAAAGCTAACTTATACAATAGGGACAAACTTAGATGTGAATGTTTGGGGGCTAAAAAATCAAAGAGTATTAGTCTTTTTATTGTTACTGGTAAGAGAAGCAAGTTACCTGAGAGGAAGTATCAAGGGTAAATACTAAGGTCACCAGCTTCCCCACTGTTAAAGGCAAAAGAAAGGAGTTATCCCAGTGACGGGTCTGAATGACTACTCCAGGAAAGAATTTAACTAGAGGAGCTCCTGCTCAGGGCCCATGCGGGAGAACTTTTAGGAGCACTGGAAGCACGGTGAGCAAGAGACGGCTTCAGTTTGGTTTCTCTGCATGTTCACATGTTACATTATCCTTGCTCTCGATGCATTCTTGATTTCAGAATTTATTCCCTATATATTTCAAGTGTAAATGGAGTCACCCCCCAAAGGGGTCGAAGTATTTCTCACTTTTGTCATTTATTTTTCATTTTATTTTATCTTTGGATGCATGAAAGCCTACGCTGAGAACGTCTCTTTTAGGTTTTACCAACAAAGAGTCACTTTTACCCCCATAGAAACTGCAAGGTTTGAATCCAACCCAGAGGTCCATCCTTCTCTAACCCTGGAAAGGATTTTTGACTTGAAACTGTCAGAGACCTCAGACCAATCCAGGAGAGAGAAAAGAGGTGCTTGGGTTCCTACTGTTGGGAGGAGCTTGTGAGCCCCGCCCAAGGGGCCTCAGGGTAAAGGGGCCACTCAGAGCAAAAGAGAGGAACTGGGGTTTTTGTGAACATTGTGGCTTTGTCTGTTTCCTGTTTCAGCAAGGCTGCTGGGCAAAAAGACAGAAACAAGTAAGGAAATGCTCAGGGGGTCCAGAGTCACGGATTGAGAGCTTACACTCACCCAGCTGCTTCTGTCTTGCTCCATCTGACACCAGAGCCAAGATCTATCCAGGAGCTGGGATGCTTTCCTGAGCTACTTGGGCTGGAGCCTGGGACCCAGAGGTAACTGAAGAGGAGGACAGTTGGGTATCCAGGTTTGGGACCTCTGACTTTGGGGTAGGGCAGAAGATGCACTGTCATCCAAATCCCTGTGTGAACAGGAAGGCACAGGGCAGGCCACTCATTTAACAGTATTGGGAACTGAGTAACCAAGCAAGCATCTTGTGTCGGTTTTCAGAGCCACTAGCTATAGCACAGGGGTACAATCCTCATTGCTCCTTTTGCTCTATCCATTTCACTAGATCAGAATAGAGAGTAAGTCAAGCGACTTAGAATTTAGGCTACCAGTGAATTAAATAGCCTTTTACAGTCCCCTTCAAGGCAGGGATCCCATACATACAGCTGCCTTTCCAGTAGCTCAGCTTGGGTCCAGCTCCCCCTTAGCTCACTCTGAGAGCTTTGCTCTAGGCAGGCCAGGCCCATGCAGGGAGCCGGTCATCTTCTTTGTCGTGCACATGGCCAGGAAGTAGAAGCAGAGACTTGGAAAGGCAGTTGACAAGGCACCATCAGGTAAGAGGCAACACCCTGGTCTCTCCCTGTAGCTCTGCTAGCACCACCTCTTCCTCCAAGTTCCAACTAGTCCCTGTCATGTTGCCAAGGGGAGCCCAGAGATGCCAGAATCCCTAGCAGTGGCCTAGTGGCCTTTCTTTGAACCCTACAAGGACAAGTTCCTTTTCTTTTACAGCCTAATCCTGTCAATCAGTCGATCCACATGGTTTCTTGTTTTTAAGCAAGTCAGTATGGTTGAGACAACTGGGACATCTGAGTACTACTCACTCATCTACCCTACACCCAATCCCACCAGGTGTGGGGCCTACGGACCTGGGGAAGGCTCCCTCCCTGAGGACTCATCTCTCCTGCACTTTCCTCTCGGGTGCTAAGTCCCAGGGTCTGTCCCTAAGGAAGCAAAGAGCAGAGTAGCCATGTGTTTCAGTGGACTAAGGAAGATGGTCCAAGCGGAGTCCAAGAAACCTCATCTCAGGCCTCTCTTCTCATCCATGGCCCTTTCCTCTTCACAGCCAGAAGTACAGGGATTTTCAATAATCAGGGACTCTGTCTCCACTACAAAGCTGTGGGTAACCTGGAGCCAGTGAGAGGACCTCATACCCCACATTTTAATGGTGTGCTACAGGCAGGTTGGAACCAATTCTTCACTTCCACATCTTTGCCGTTCTGCTTGATCTAATTGAGATGGTGATTATGACCAGATGACAGAAAAGTCCTTTCTCCTTGTAGGCCTGTATTGGTCTGTTGTTTGCATTGCTAGCAGAAGTCACTGAGACTGAGGGATCTATAAAAAAAATAAAGGTTTATTTGCAAAACTTAGTGATTCCAGTGTCTGGAAAGTCCAAAGGTATCACAGAATGGCAGAAGGTAGAATTTTTTTTTTCCTTTCTTCATGATAGAGAGCATGTGTGCACTCACGAAAGTGAAAGCAAGCGGGAGGAGCCCCCTCCGCAGGAGCTGGTCAAGCTGTAGTCCCCTTGCTCCAGTCCTTCAGCCTGTCACATCCTAGGTCTTCATGCATGCACCTGATGTGTTTAAGTCTTATCCTGCCAGGTATTCAAACTATAGTCACTGTGTGGGACCCGGCTTCTTTTGAGCAGTCATAGAGCTGGCCCCAGGAAGGCAGAACTTCAGTGAGCATGGTCTGTTTTCATGAGTTTCTCTCTGCCTTATTTCCTCTCTTCATGTACATACCAGAACTCAATCACTGGCCCAGCAGTAGTGACTTTATCACATCCAAAAACCCCACCCTAGAACACCATGAAAGGATTAAGCTTTCATATAACACCTTTATAATATAGCACGTGAACTTTGGAGGGATAGTCAATCACTGCCCACTAAGAGTAAATTCCAAAACATGAACCTCAATGGGAACAAACCATTATTCAAACCAAATCAAGTCCAAAGCCAGAGGTCAGATGAATCAGAACAATAAATGTGATTTTTTAATCTGGCACCAGTATCTCCTTAATCTGGTAAACAATATACTCCTTCAGAGAGAGAGAGGGTTGGGAGAATTAGAGGAGATGAGGCATTCTTGGTCCTGAGGGTACTAGTTTAGTTTGGGCCCTCTGTCTCATAGCACCAAGTCTTCAATATACAACATCAGCATGACAAGGATAATAATAATAATATTTTTGCTGCATTATAATAATAAGCTAACACTTATTGGGTGCTATGTATATGGCATGCATTTTATCATTTAATCTTCATAACCATACAAAGGATAGCCTCATTTTAAAGATGAGAAGACTGGGATTTCAAGAGCCAGGACAGGGGTCAGAGCCAAGGCTCCTCTACGTCTATGGCAGAATAGCCAGAAGCGATAGCTTAGCAGTGCCACAGACGCATGTTCTGGGCATAGCGTTCATGTGTACATAATCCTGACTCCTCCATTTAGTCATTGATAATCTGGATGAGTCGCTTGTATACTTTCTTAAATTTTAAATAAAGAAAGTAGCAGATGGAAAATCAAAGGGCCCCACAACTAAAAGTCAGAAGAGATATTTAAAGAAAGAAGAGAGCCCTTCTGAGACAGTATGGAGAGAACAAATGTTACAGGCCTCAGAATTCTTCTTGGGACTGTCACTGCCTGAGACTAGAGTGTGGCCTTCCAACAGTGAGGGCTTGACCACAGAAGACCCCTTTCAAGGATAAAACTGCCTGCCCACAAGCCCCAGGGCTTGACCACAGAAGACCCCTTTCAAGGATAAAACTGCTGGCCCAGAAGCCCGGGGAATGAGTGGTATGTTCAGAGAGAGAGCAAGAATCTTGCAGAGAATTCCAGACTGAGCCAGGATGGGAAACAAAGTCTCAATAAAGGGGCAGAGAAGCTGCTACTTATGTATTTGTTTGGTCTATAAATAAACTGGAGGAGGGGTGGGGGTTAGAGCTGTCGAATGCCGGCTTGTTGGTGAAGCTGAGATGCTCTCCTCTGACCTACCCAGGAACTACAGTTTCCAGGGTGGTGGGTCACGGCATGGAGAGAAACAGCAGCAGCTGTGAGGGGGAGTCCCTGGTCTGACTCCAGTGACCAGAGGAGGCAGGACATAGACTTTCAGTCCTCAGGATCCAGTTCATTCAAGTCCAGCCCCAATCCGCCAAGCTATCAGAGAGTTCTAGAAGAGTAGAAGGTAGGTGGGGAGGAGTAGAAAAGCGAGAAAGGCACAGAGAAGCAAGAAAGGATCAGGGTTTTGAAGGTAAGTCCACGAGGAGGGGCGTCAAGAATGTCCTCTACACCAAGCCTGGTTCCCTGCAGACTTTTGGCTACTGTTATGTTTGGTTTGTTTTTTTCTGTTTTTTTTGTTTGTTTGTTTTTTTACTTGTCATAGCCTTATTGAGATATTATTGTGTGTTTGCTGGTTTAAATGGCACAATCTGCATCTGAGCTAGACACAGACTTGGCACCAGATTTGGCCCTCACAGGGAGATGATCCAAAAGAAATGGAATCCTTAGTTCCACGAGTTTCTGAGCCAGATACTCTGAAATTGGTTGTGGCCTACACAGGGCATGTAGCAGGTGCTCAACCAATACGGATTTGACTTGATCTGCACTGAGAGCCAGAGCCCAGCCCTGGGTTTGTGTGGCTCTGAACAAGTCAGGACACCATGATGGAGGAATTAGGGCGGAGCTTCCCTCCTAAACCATCCCAGGCCCAGGCTCCGTGAGCTGCGTGCCGCAGGTCAAGAAAAGAGCAGAGGGTGGTGGTCACATCCTGAGGAGGTCGAGTTATCCCTCTACATCTGGAGAGGTGTCACTCAACTCCGTGAGTGACAACTTGGGCCAAGAAAACAGTAAAGATGACAAGTTTCTTTTTAGATCAAGGGATAAGGTGGAGGGAAGTTCATTCAATTGTTTCTTTAGAAATAAAAATAAAAATAATTTTAAAAAATTTTAAATGAAACACATACCTGCTATTCAAGAGGCTACAAATTAATTATGATTTTTTTTTTTTTAATTACCAAAGGGCACATGGATTCACCAGAGAGAGAAGTGCCTCTCAATGAGGCATGGTCATATTGCAATCTTTTTTCCTCCAATCTTTTTTTGATCCTTTCTGGATTTGGGACATGCACACACCTGTGCCTGGCAGTTTCAAAGCCACTGGGTCCAGGATTTGAACTGCAGTTGGCCATGTGGGATCTGGCTCTCTTAGCCATTACGTCATGGGGCCAGTCCTCATTAAAAGTACTATAAATTATTTTTTAAGATCAGCCCCAGGGGGGTATGGCCACACCACAATCCCTTCTCCTCCATTCTCCTCTTGGAATCTTGGGCACACATGCACTCGCGCCCAGCATGAGTTTAAGCCACTGGGTCTGGGACTCGACCGCAGTTGACTACATGGGAGTTTAGCGACATAGCCATTACACTAACTGCTGGTCCCATTATAAATTATTTCTCAAGTCCCTCTGACTTAGAGGCATGATGAGATATTCAGTTAAAGAACTGGTAGCCAGACACCCTTCCACATTACAGAGTGGAGACACAGAGAGAGGAAAGTAGGACTTCACTTTTATTAGATATTACTAGCTCACTGGAGGCTGAACTCAGGAGTCCTCACTCCCATTTGACACCATCACATCTGAAGTTTTCATGGCCTACTGCTGTGCTATTTCCACCCTTGGTCCAGAGAAATAGTCATTTTTCTGCCCATCTTCTGACCCCTCCCTTTCTCCTCCCTCTTGGCATTTGGCAGATCCAAGCAGCTATTCCAGGAACTGGAAGCCAAGCACAACAGGTGCTCGGAGGTCATCATGATCAGTCGAGATCCCAGGCCCTGCCCTGGCTTGGCCCGGTGGGCTGAGAGCTATGAGGCTAAGTGGGAGCGCCGGCAGGAGACCCGGGAGAGCCGCCGCTGCCGCCCCAACATGACCACTTGCCGCCAGGTGGGGAAGGCGCTGAGAATCCAACAGAGAGAGCAGCTCCAGAGAGCTCGACAGCAGCAATTCTTCAAGAGGAGAAATCTGGAGCTGGAGGAGCAAGGCAAGACACAGCGTCCCCAGGCCAGGGAGCCGGGTCCCTCCAGGAGGCCAGGCCAGGAGACGGTCAGGGAACCCTTATCTTGTGCCAACAAGATTTCTTCTCCAGGACAGCAGGTGGGCCATGCCAAGGGACACGCTGCTCTGGGTAGGGAGGAAGTGACTACTGCTTCTATGACCTTCCCTTCAGCTCCCTACTTTGCCTTTTCATACAAAACCTCAGGAACGTTCCATCTATTCCCAAGAGAGTAGAAGTTGCCGCTAGAATGCACCTAAATTGAAAAGTAAACTAGGTTATTAATTATGGAATTGTTTTAAAATTATTTTTATAGAAAGGCAAGTGCAGTGGGCAGCAGTGGTGTGGTGGTTAAGGCACTGGACTCCCACAGGTCCACGGACTCCGAATCCTGGACCTGGTAACTTGCTTTCTCACATTCCGTCTCTCTCTGGTCAAGTTGAAGACTACTACTAATAAGTCAATTTAAATAAATAATTCTTAAAAAAAGAAAAAGAAAAAAAAGGCACATGCAGGGCGGCAGGTGGTGTGGAGGTTAAGGTACTAGATTCCAATTGGTTGACTGCACAGTTAGTACAGAGGCTTAAACAACACACCGGCATGTGTGTGTGTGTCTACCCAAAATCCCAAGAGGAGAAAGGACTGTGGCATGGCCATCCCCTTGGGTGATGCAGTCTCACTTTCCCCCCTCCCTCTGTATGCCTCCAGTGAGCACATGTGACCTATTCCAAAAATTAAAAAGAAAAAAAAAAATTCAGGAGAAAGAAAACAGAAAATATAATTAACTAAGGAACTCCATCCCACCCCTTGTCTACTTTATAAGGTTTCACTGAAGTAGAGTCAGTCCATATGATTGGATCCACAGGCATTTCTTAGCCTTTTAGTGCTGTTACCAACCTCGACTTCTGAGTTTATAAGTAGAAAATATACGGGGCCAACAATTGGCATAATGGCTATGTGGTTAGACTCCCATGTAGTCGACCGCAGCTTGAGTCCCGGATCCAGCGACTTAAACTCACGCAGGGCGAGTGCACGTACGTGCCCAAGATCCCGAGAGGAGAGCAGAGGAGAAGGGATTGCGGTGTGGCCATCTCCCTTGAAGGGTGATTTCTCGCTTTCTGTCTCTCTGTCTCTGTCTTTCTGGCAAGCACATGTGCCCTATAACAAAAAACTCTCAAAAAAAAAAAAAAAAAAAACCAGACTAAATTCCCAACGACTCCCTGATGTGCTCTCTTCACACAATACCTCAGCAATGTTCCATCTATTCCCAAGAGGATGGAAGCCATCTCTAGAATATGAAAGGGCCCTAGAGATCCATCACCTGTTCCAAACTCCTCACTACCTAGACAGGAGACTAAGACCTAGAAGAGGGGGACCGGAGCCAGGTCCCCTCACTCCATGCTCTCCACATCACGGTGCTGGTTGTGTCAATGACTGTGACCAAACAAAGTAGATCGGGGATTCTAGAGAGGAAAAGCTGTAGGCAATTCCAGCTCCATTTGCCTGGCTGGAGGAAGGAGGACCATTTCCATCTGCCAGGAAGAATCTTGTGGTCCTGAAGGATTGAGTGGGTGACCTTCCTCCTCTGGACCCGTAATACTGTCCTAGTCCATTGGAACTCTATAACAAATTACCCTTAATTACCTTACCCAGGGTGGCTTAAACAACAGAAAATTTATTTTTCACACTTTTGGAGGCTGAAAGTCCAAGATCAAGTCTCCGGCAGATCCTGTGTATGGTGAAGACATTCTTCCTGGTATAGGTGGTCTTCTCCTCAGGTGTCCTTATATGGCAGAGAGGAAGCTCTTTCATGTCTCTTTTTATAAATGCACTAGTCCCATTCATAAGGATTCCACCCAGTGATCTAATTACTTCCCAAAGTTTCTACCTCCAGATTGGTACACAGGATTATAATTTATGAATTGGGATGGGGACAAGGGGAGACACACACAAACTTTTAATCCATAACAACATGATCATTGATTCCTTTTTCTGAAATCAATTGGAAACTCCTTCTAAAAGGTTCTAGGCAGTGGTTTTCAGCATTCCCCTCCCCTGCTTGCTTTCAAGGTACCTGGGACCAACTGTGAGACCTTTCCAACCCAACATCATTCTCCTTCAGGAGTCCAGAGAGATCTGGCTGACCACCTCTCTTCACAGGCTGGGGGCCTTCCAACACAGGACTCTCCCACCAAGAACCCACCCAAACACCACCGTGGTAAGAGCAGAGACCCCTTGCTAAACAGAGCCTGCAGACAGCCCCCATCTGCCATAGCAGTTCCAGTTCACCAACAATGGAGAGGCCCTGTCCCTCTGTACTTCCTTCCTTCCTTGCTAAGGGTTCTGAATCATCTTATCCTCCATCTCTCAGGTACTCAGACAAAAACAGAAGAAGGACAACCAACAATTAAGAACGATGCCAGTCAACAAACTAAGTGAGTTCCTTTCGTGTTCCTGTCAACTTCTAAATAACAGGCAAGAGAAAGACTCTTAAAGAAAAATGATATTTGTTCAGGAATAGGCATTGCAATGTGATTACACTTGCCATAGTAAACCATAGTTGTATTCAGGGAGGTAAAGGAAGATACAGATTTCTAAAAGAAGAATGAGGAGGAATTATACAAGTTGTTTTGGGAACAATTACTCTTGGCTCCTCGGATCAATAACAAGGGTGACAGCAGTCCAAGGCTGGAAGGTGGTTAGGGGGAGATGTTCTTACAAAGGGTTTTTTTGGTTTTTTTTTTTTGGTTTTTTTTGGTAGAAAGTTAGGAGGACCTTGGTACAAGATTGTAGTTCTGGCAGAATTCTTGTAATGACCCCCCTTTGTTTAAGTTTATTTTTTCCATGGGAGAAAAGAGAATGAGGGGATATACCCTCAACAGGGTCATCACACCATGATTCTCCCCCCAGCCTCAGCCAGGTAGGGTCACAGGCAAGCTCACATGTACCCAGCACAGACCCAGGATGTTCCTGTAGGACCTCAGCATCGAAGAGTGTTGCATTACTGCTCTGCCACCACAACTTCCTTGTGACAGTAGCTGTTATCAGGCATACTTGTGTGGGAACTACCCCCCTCTATAGCATTCTCCAGCTTGGTTTAGTCAATTTAACACAAGCTGACACAAATGACTCCATTTTGAGTCTAACAACTTCCAAATTCCTGACCTCAAGCCCCTCATATTCATCTATCCCTCTCTTCTAAGCATTTACCTAAATACTTCCACACAGTATATGGAAAAAGAAATTCCATGTCCACCTTAATTAAAAAATAAGCCCTTCCCCACCCTATTGGCTCTTCAAAAAAGATCCCAAAAGGAATCAACCCACTGCCTCCTGATTTGTTTGATTCTTTGGCCCATTGTCCTTTTTCCCCCCCTCCTCTTCACAGTTATGGAGTTGCAGTTCTGGATAAGGTAAGCAAACTCTTTGCTTTAAAGGGGTTAAATCATATATTTTTTAAGCTCTGACAGTCTGGAATTTCATGGTAAACTCAAGCTGGGTTGGAGGGGCACCTTCTTCTTAGATGGCAAGGAGGATCTGAGCCCAGATATAAGAAGCCTGGAAGAACCCTGTAAGAGTCCAGGCAGAAGAGGTTTACTCTACACAACTCAATCCAGGCTCTGGTTCTACATGCTCCAGGATTTCAGGGAACCTAGAGTCTTCGAGTACCCTTTTCTTTTCTCTCTAGGAAATCATCCAGCTTTCTGAGTACCTCAAAGTAAGTGGCATGAGACCTCTCCCCTCAGCTCCTCCATCCACTTACCTGCTCCTACTCCAGGTTAATCTTACCCTCTTGCATTTTCCCCCAGGAGGCCCTACAAAGGGAGCTGGTCCTAAAACAGAAAATGGTGATTCTCCAAGACCTACTGTCCACCCTGATCAGGGCTTCTGACAGCTCTTGGAAGGTAAGAGAATGGAATCTTCTAACAAAGCTTATTGGCTTCTTCATGTGCCCATCTCATTTTTCCTTCCACACCATTTCAGCAAGAGATGAGTTGGGAAGAATTAAGAGAGAGAGGGGAATGGTGCTGACACCTAGAGTTCAAACAAGTCACAGTAAATCTATGGGAGAACATAGCTAATTCCAGGGTCATCAACCGAAGGTCATGCTTCTACATGCCCCGGGAAAACCCAGAACCAAAAGTTGCAGGCATTCCTTTTTTTTTTTTTTTTTTTTTTTCAATTTGTGGGAAGGGAAGAAGGAAGGTCCCAGTACAGTTAATATTACTGAATATGGTAAATGTCAACTATTTTTATATGAGAGTCACTCAAATATTTACTTTAAGCCAGCATGCTTCATTACTCAGCCCAGACATGAATGCCAGCATGGGAAGAAATCTCAGAGACCCTTTTATCTAATCTTTTCATTTTGCCAATAAGGAAACTAAGTCTCAGAGAGGTCAAGTAACTTGTCAAAGTCACTTAGCTGGTTAGTGGCAGAACTGGAACTAAAAGTCAGGTCTCCTGATTCAGACTTCTAACAGATATTCATAGATCATGTTCTCTGTACCAAGGACTGGGCTACCAGCTCTGGAAATAATGAGATTAATTTGATAGGGTTTCTGCTTTTAGAAAACTCATGACTTTTTAAGAAAAACAGATGTCTAAATAATACAGAGAGATTAAAAAAATAAATAAATGTTTTCAGGATATAGTAAAATACAGGAAGGAATGAATAACTCCAGAGAAGAGGAGAGCCAAAGGAATATTTATGGTATATAAGCATTTGCCAGGCAAGTGTGGAAGCAGGCACAGTATCCTAGTCAGGAGATGCAGTACAGGCAAAGACCCAGAGGTACGATATAGTCTAGTGCAAGGAGGGACTGAACACAGACATGAGAAGCCTGGAAGAACCCTATCAGAGCCCAGACAGAAGAGGTTTTATCTCGGACCCCTTTATACTATTTTTTTTTTAATTGCCAGAGGACAAGTGCACTTGCCAGAGAAAGAGAGAAGGAGAAAGTACCCCCCAATGGGGCATGGTCATGCCATAATCTCTTTTCCATTTCTCCATCCTGTCAGGATTTGGGGCATGTACACACATGCATCTGGCATGTTCTCCAAGCTGCCAGGGCTGGGACTCAAACTGCAATTGGCCATGTGAGATCTGGTTTCCTTAACTACTAGGCAACAGGGCTGGTCCTGTACTATTTTTTTTCTTTTAATTATTGAAAATCCCAAAAAACCTCTTATTTTTACCATATAAGAAAAAGTTTTAACACCAGAGGGTGCATGCATGAACATGTGCATGTAAGAAACAAAGAGAGACAAAGTACCTTGCACTAGGGCCCAATCACACTGCAATTTTTTTTTTCTACAATTCTCCATCCTGTCAGGAATCTGGGCACATATACACATGCCTGGCATGTTTTTCTTTTTCTTTTGGGGATAGCAGGTGACACAGTGGTTAAGGTGCTGGACTTCAGCATGACCAACTGCAGTTTGAGATCCGGACCCAGTGGCTTGAAACTCACTGAAGGTGCATGTGCATGTGTGCCCAAAGTCTGAGAGGAGAACGGATTACAATGTGGCTACCCCTGCACCAGGTCTGAGAGGAGAACGGATTACAATGTGGCTCCCCCCCCACCGGGAGATGACTTCTCACTTTCTCTCTCTCTGTCTCTCTCTGTGTCTCTGGCTAGTGCAAACGCCCTGTAGCAAAAAATCCCTAAAAAAAAAAAAATATTATTATTTAATTTCACTTATTATTATTATTTAAAAATTTGCATTAGGGCATATGCACTCAACAAAGGTGGGGGTGGGGGTGAAAAAGCGAGCCACCAGGTCTGGGACTCAAACTATGGTCGGCCATGTGGGAGTTCAGCACCCTAACCACCACACCATCTGCTGGCCCCAGGCATGTTTTTTGAGTTGCCTCCCATGTACCCCAACCCTGGTTGTGGGATCTGGCTTTCTTTGTACAGTACTTAGCCACTGTGCTATAGGGCCAGCCTACCATATTAGAATTTACCGTATCAGAGGAACCAGTAGATGGCGTTAATGGTTATATCTCTGGACTACCACATAGTCAACCATGGTTCAAGTCCCAGACCCAGCAGCTTAAAACTCATGCCAGGCATGTGTGTGTGCATATTCCAAAACCCTGAGAAGAGAATGAAGGAGAAGGGATTGCAGTGTGGCCGCTGAAACAATGCTCCCTGCATGATTGCCTATGCAGGGGATCTTAAGGAACCTATTTCAACAGCCTTAGAAACAATGAGTTTAGGGACCAGCAGATGGCGTAATGGTTACATCACTAGACTTACACATAGTCGACTGCGGTTCGAGTCCCTGACCTGGTAGTTTAGATCTCATGCTGGCCATGTGTGCATGTGTGCCCAAGATCCTGGGAGGAGAATGGAGAAAAAGGGATTGCAGTGTGATCATCCCCCCAAAAGGATGATTTCTTGCTTTCTGTCTCTTCGTCTCTCTGGCGAGCACCTGCACCCTGTAGCAAAAATCTCTCTCTGAAAAAAAAAGGAAAAAATTTATAAATATTTATTTTAAAAATAATAATGAACAATTATATGCTAATCTAAATTATATATTTTTATGAAAATTATTAACAACAAATAAAGAGAACGGTAGTAGCATTGCTTTATGTCTTTGTGAATACATTTAATGTGTCTGAACAGAAGACACCTGGATTCTCATATTGTCTTCTGCATTTGATCTGTAGCAATGCATTATTTTGACTCGAGAATATGAAGAATATTTAGTCTCACACAGATGCATAGTTGGAAAAGGGAAGACAACCTTGTAGATCCTTTGGAAAGGTCTCAGGGATTTCCAGAGGTCCTGAGATCTATGTTGAACCTCCTAAACTAGAATGATTCTGGAGGCAACATGTAGTTTGTTACCACCGAGGAATAAAGCAGCAGGTGCAATGAGACAGAACACACAACCTTACAGGTTTCCGTGATCATCTCACTTGACCTTGAATGTGGCTTGTGCTTAGACAGAGAAGTGGAAGGTGAGGATAAGGACAAAACTTAGCCCCCTCCCCCCATCAGACATTATACCTGGATTGGGCAGTCCATGGTCAAGTCTCCTGACTGTTAAGGAATTTGTGTTCTTCAGCAGAGAAGGTGCCTGGAGCAGACAGCTGTATATGCCAGTGCTAACCTAAATTGAAATCAGTTCACTCATTTGCTCAACAGACATTTGATAAATTGTAATTGTGCTGGGGCCTGTGCTATAGGAACAAAACAAAGCAGAGTCCATGGCCTTAAGGATCTCATACTCCAACCAGAATAAAAGAACACACGGTAAATCGCTCCAAAACAGTATAATAAGGCTGTAACAACAGTATATATGAAGCCATACAAGGAAAAGAAAAGGGAGCAATTATGCTGAGGTAGAATAGAAAAGGCTCCAAAGGAAAAAGACCATTTTAGTCAGGTCTTGAAGGATGAATAGGGGTTCACTGGCACAGAAGAAGAAGTGGAAATGAGGAAGAAGAGCAGAAAGGAGAAAAGTAAGTAAAAGGGGTCAGAATGATCATAGGTCCCGGTGTAACAGAGCCCTGGGTGTAGCAGAACATGACTGAAATGAAGGGAATCCGTCAGAGTAGCACCAAGAAAGGGACGCAGGCAGGTCTAGAATTATGGGACTCTTGAACAGGATATCTCAGATAATTTATGGGCCACTTTTTTTTTTTTACAGTAAAACCATTAGAGATCCATGGAAACACTGCTATTCCCAGCTTATGAACCCGATATAGGCAATAAGCAGGGTAGCTTACTGAGGTTTAAAGTCTTAGGCTTAGCAACATCTGGCCCATCCTTAGAAGGAACTCAGTCACTTCTGTGACATTGAATTGAAAGTGAATGATCAAAACTGTGTCTTAAAAAGATCTCTAACAATGAGGACCCTGGTTACAAGTAGAGGGTGGGGCAGGCGACTCCTGTGATATCACAGGTAAGACACTTAAGAGACTGAACCATAGCAAGCTCAGAGCCAGGGAGCATATATTAGAGACATTCCTGCGTGGTTTCTGAGGGGGAGTCTCACCCCATCCTACAGCACAAGAGCAGAAGTTCTCCTGGTTGTGATTCTCTCCTTCCCTTCTTCCTGCCCCTCCCAATCTTCACCCTTCTCTTCTTCCTCCTCCCCAAACCTCTAGCTTCCTGTTTTTAAGAAAAATAGTCTCATACTTTCCAGTTGAGAGCCTTTGCTTCACTCAAAACAAGACAACTCTACTCTCTATTCTTCTCATGAAAGCATCAACAGCAATACAGGACAGCAACAATCTGTGGTATTTGGGGAAAACAATTGAAGACTGAGTCCAGAACTGAGCCTGGACTCAGTTGCTTTTTTATTTTTTTCCAATAGACCTGACATGAGGAAAAGCTCACTATAAACTCTACTAAAACCCCAAGGATCAGCTCCCTCAGTTTCCACCATGTTCACACTGACTCGGGCTTTTTGGATGTCGTAAGTCCTGGTGCACTGCTGAGACTCCTCTGGAGTGGGGTCCAGCCTTCACAGCTCAGTCAGTAGAAAAAGGGCGCTCTCAACATTGAGCAATATAAAAACAGGAGCAGGGCATGAGTGGGTTTTAAGAACTGCAAAGTAGAATCAAGATCCTGAGATGACAGCTCAGCCAGGGATTGGCTACAAGCCCAAAGCAACCTCTGCTAGAGCAGAGAGATGAGCTCTGGGCTGATACTTCTGCGGTGAGGTGTGTTGTTTCTGGAGGACAGATCAGAGGCAGGGGTAAATCAAGCAGAAGCAGGAGCAGAAGCCCTGGACCGGCACCAGGTGTGTATGGCTTCTACTTTTCTTCCTTTTCCGTGGAGTTACAGTGCCCCCAAGCCCTAGGCTTTCAGAGTGAAGGTCATCATTAGGCCTGTAAAATGCTTCTCCCCACACAGTGTAACACTGGGCTTCAGTGTGGGGATAACTGGGGCTCAGCCCAGGAAACTAAATGCCCCATTTGCAACAATTTGGCTGCAACTTTCCTACTTGCCTTGGGGAGTCTAGGAAGGCAGAGCTGTGGACAAGAGATTTTGTTCAAGCTCAAGACTTGGGTGGCCCTTCAACCCCACTGAATGTGCTACCATGTATTTTCTGATATTGCAACATGAATGGAAAAGTAATCTGGGGTTGGGCTAAAATACAAAAACATTTGGAAGAGGCAAAACATTGGATTAAAGCCATACTCCGAAGTAGGGAGAGAGGGGCTACCCAAAAAGGCAGGAGACAGAAACACTTAAGAATATTGCTTTAGGCCTATTTTCTTCCCAACCATAAATCAACCTTAAACTCAGCAGGCTTGACTGCATTCTGCATAGTAAGAGTTGAGGTGATAGAAAATGCATAGAGTTGGAAGATCCGGACCTGGGGAGGTGGGTGTGGAGCCGGTTGATCTCAGGACTTGTGGACTGACAATGAACAGACTACTCAGAACTCTAGCCATTTTCCAGTTACTCCAAAGCTCATAAAGTGGACATTTCTGTCCACCTCTTTTTATCTGTCCGAAAGCTCTGTGGGTATCAGATGCCAAATCCCTGACTCTCAGCTTTTTCTCACACAAGGCGTTGGGAAAAACATTTCTAGTTTGAGGCACTTTTAAAAAGTGTTTTTGTCAAAGCTTTTTGCTTTTGCAAGGCCTAGCTGAGTAACACAGGAAGCAAAAAGGGTGGGGGCGCCCCCTGGCTCCTGTGGTTAAAAGAATCAGCCAAATACGATCAAAACAGGAGCTAAAATACCACTTCCTGCCTCCCCCAGGCGCCCTGAAAGTCACTGAGGGAGAAAAACCTCAGAGTCCCTTCCTCTGCCCCCCCCCCCTGACTGTTAGAAACGAGAAACATCATGAGGGCTGGCAACATCCATATCATCTGACTGAAAGGGGCCACACGTCTTAGGCTTGAAAAGAAGTAGAATTTCTAGAGACCACGTATGTCCCACAAGGTCTGGGTGGAAAAAGGAGGCGGGGGAAGGATATGAAAACTGCTAAAGAGGTCCATGGCCCTCTCTAGGAAACTTGCTGTTATTGATGGCACCCTCTCACCCCACCCCACCAAACACACACACACACACACTAAGTAAAACTTAAAGCTGGAGGAATGAAATCTCTACCTGAGAAAAAGGGGCAAGGCTGCAGGTGGAGGGAACCACTAAGAAACAAGGAAGCTGTTAGCTACTCAGCTGAAATTCTCAAAAACTGAGAAACAGAATGGCCCCTCCTGTCCACCTTTGTTCACTGTCACCCTTGAGATTAGCATTCCTCTTGGAATGTCCAAATGCCATTAAGACAGACTGAGCCTATGCATAAATAGAATGTGAAATTCTGGGCAGTCCTTTCACTCACCTCACTCCCACCTTGTTTTAGTATCTCTCTCCCTCCACTTCTTGCTTTCTTAAAGAATTTCTCATCTTGAGTCTACTGCGTGTGTATGGGAGTTGGGGGGAGGAATACATGAGTCTGCCAGGAATAATAACAAAAGCACCACCAATTAGGTGGCTTCAACAAGAGAATTTTATTTTCTTATAGTTCTGAAAGCTAAAATTCTGAGGTTGTTGACCTCTATGGTGTCTCTCCTAGCAAGATGGTCATCTTCTCTACGTCTTTACACAGCCTTCCCTTGATATATCCCAGTTGCCTAATCTCTTTTTAAAGGACACCAATCATATTAGAGTAGGGCCCAACATAATGACCTTATTTTAACTTAATTACCTCTTTAAGAACCCTATTTTCAAATAATGTCACATTCTGAGCTATTGGGGATCTGTGGAGGGAAAACAATTCAACTTGTAACAAGGGGTATGGGAGGGAATACATATTTCCCCTGGAGGAAAGACTCCTATGGCATTATTGGCCCATACTTTAGAAGTAAAGGTCCATGTACAGATTGAGCAGAAGTGAGTAATACAGAGAGCCGAGACAGGAGAGGCAGGGAGAGAGAGAGAAAGGGCATCTTAGAACCATTCCTGTCAGGGTTGGCCTGGCAGCCTACTGGTTAAGGGAGCCAGACCCCACATGGGTGACCAGTAGAACTCTGGCCCTGGGGGCTTGAAAACCGCACCAGGTGCATATGTATGCATGACTAAAATCATGACAGAATAGAGAAATGGAGAAGGGATGTGGCACGATCACTCCTCATTTGGGGGTGCTTTCTCTCTCTCTGTTTCTATGTCTCTCTATGGACAGCACAAGTGCCTTCTGGCAATTAATTAAAAAATGAAAAAAAAAAAAAAAAGAAGAAGAAGAAACCGTCCTTCCAGTGGACCCTGCTATGATATCCCAACATATTTGCTAGGTTAAAAAAAAAGGGGGAGAGGTGGGGGCTTGACTCCTCCTTGTCCTAGTCCAGAGAAAGAGGAGGCGGTCCTCTTGTATCTAAATATATTCTTTGTAATTGTTGCTCCCCACTACTTCCTGAAAGAGTTCAGTCCCACACACTGAGCAACCATGTGCTGGACAGTGAGCTAGGAATATGGAGTAAAACTCTTTAGACTATATTTTGGCCCAAACCTTCATTCTTCTCATTTGTTCCAGGGACAACTTAATGAAGACAAGTTGAAGAGCAAACTGAGATCTTTAGAAAACCAGCTGTACACCTGTACACAGGTAAGCATTTAAGAGGATACTTCTTCCAGGATGACACTCAATTGGAATGACATTTGCACATCCATGTTTGTTGCAGCATTATTCTCAATTACTAAAACATGAAACCAACTTAAGTGTCCAAAAACTAATGACTGAGTTGAAAAACTACGGCACATATATACTATGAAATATTACACAGTTTTAAGAAACAATTGAGATCTTATCACTTGACTCAAAAAGGATGAATTTAGAAGACTTAAAGTGAGCCAGACTTTGAAAGATACACATTGTATATCCCCACTCAATTTGCACTGAGTGTCTGCATCTATGGTAGAGATTGAGAGATCTGAAGATGTGATGGTGGAGAGGATGAGTGTGGATGCTAGAAACTGTAAGGGGAGAAAGAGGGTGGTAGAAAATGGTTGGTGGAAGGTGGATGTGAGGTGCAAAGGGAAGAAACATTTGACAAACAGAAAAAATGTGAAGTTCTCAGTTGGGGGAAAAAAAAAAAAAAAGGAGGATAATTCTACTTCATTATCAGTGAGGGATCAAAGTGGCAAATGACCAGCATGGTTAAGTCCAATAACAGGGACAACCTCCATGTATGACCACCAGTCACTTTGGATCTGGTTTTTAACAAAAATTTCAAAAATATAAGACCCACTCTTTTTTGTTTCTTTTTGGTTTTTGCCATAGGGCGTATGCACTTACCAGAGAGAGAGAGGAGAGAGACAGAGACAGAGACAGAAAGAGGGAAAGTGAGAAATCACCCCCAGGGGGGATAACCATGCCACAATCCCTTTTCCTCTATTCTCCTTTCAGGATTTTAGGCACACATTCACACGTGTCCAGCATCATTTTCAAGCCACCAGGTCCAGGATTCAAACTGCAGTTAGCCATGCGGCAGCCCAGCGCCTTAACCACTACACCAACTGCTGGCCCCATCCCCTCACGTTTAAATCCAAATTTTCAGGAAACACCAAAGCTAAAGGAAAGTGATTTCACATTGATCCCTAAATTTGCATCATCTGGACTATTGTTTACCTGATAGATATTCTACAATTGATAGTAAAAGCCACCTGCCCTCTTGGAAATCACAAGGGCATGGGAGATGAAAGGGAAAGCAAGACCCCTGGTGAATTTGCAAAGTGGTTTTTGTGTCTCTTTTTTAATCCTGAAGCCAGGAGGAACTTTAAAATGCAAATGTATTCATTTAAAAACGTTAACTGAGTTTACAAGGAATTAATCGGTTCCCTGAGGCAACAGAGCTTGGTTTTTGTTTGTTTGTTGTTTTTTATTTTATTTTATTTTTTAAGTAGAAGCATGTTCCCTGCCCTGAAGGAGTTCACAATCTAGTAAGGGAGACATGTGAATAAATATAGTGAACAATAGAGGCAGGCAAGGGATACTTTCTGAATACTGTCAAAAGTAAGAAAAGTTACCTAATTCATTAGGAGTTGGGAGGGCAGCTGATCAAGATTTATCAGAAATGACCATACTTGGATTGAATACAGGGATTTAGTAGAGGTTAACCAGTTGCAAGGGTGGGTTGGGAGGCTCTAGGCCAAGGGATTACGGGTAAAGGCAGAAGCCAAAAAGCACAGTGTTTACAAGATCTGCAAGCAGTTCAGCTTGGGTAGAATTAACATGTAATGAAAGCCTGGACTTGCAAGTAGGAGCCATGCCAAGAAGTTTGGACACTGAGAATCTGTTGAGAAATTTATGCAGGGAGTGGCATGATCAGATTTGCATTTTAGAAAGAACTCTAAATGCAGGACTAAAAGAGGGGCTTTATTTATTTATTTATTTGTTTATTTATTTCTATTATTTTTCAACTTCACCAGAGGGAGAAAGAGAGAGAGAGAAAAAGCAAGCCACCAGGTCCAGGGTGAACCATAGTCAGCCACGTGAGAGTCCAGCACCTCAACTACCACGCTACTAAGGGAAGCAAGGCTTAAAGATAGGGATACTATTGTATTAATCTATATAATAGATTATCAGAGTCTAAACTAAAGAAGTGGCAGGAAGTATAGAGAGACAGGTATGAGTTGTTAAAGAGGTTGACAAACTTCATGACCAATATATTACCAGGAAAAAGTGAGAGAGAGATTAAGAATGACTCCCTGGTTTAGGGTTTGGGAGACTAGGGGCTAGATGGGGGGTGGTAATGCTGGTCACTGAGATATGAAACCCAAGAGAAATGAGCAAGTTTAGAAAGATGAACTCTGGGGCCAGCAGGTGGTGTGGTGATTAAGGCACTGGACACTCCCACATGGGACCTGGTGACTTTCTCTGTGTGTGTGTGTGTGTGTGTGTGTCTTGTCAAATTAAAATAAATGAATAAATAAATAAAATTAAATAATTTAAAAAAAGAAAGATGAGCTCTAACTGGACATCTTGGATTTGAAGAACCTGTGGAAGGTCTAAGGGACCCAATGACCATTCCAGCTCACCTCTCACATCACCCAAATAACTCTCCTTGCTAGCTCTAGCTTGGAATAAAAGGACCACCAGATTACAAGTACCTCTGTTTTGGAGGTAAAGACCAAATTCTTTTGATTTCTGTGTACCAGTTCAACACTGGACACACAGAAACTCAGTGTGTATTTGTTGAATGCATCAAATTTACAGAAATACTCCCCTTGGGGGATGAAAAAGGTGCTACTGGAAATGGAAGACCAGAAAAACAGCTATGAGCAGAAAGCTAAGGAGTCCCTGCAGAAAGTGCTGGAAGAGAAAATAAGTGCAGAGCAGCAGCTGCAGAGCACCCAGGTATGGAGATTTTTTTATTCCTTGAAGCTGGGTTCCCTCCACCCCCACTCTAGGGAGTGAGGGAGCTGAAGCACTCCTCTCTGTTCTCCCTCAGAGGTCCTTGGCCTTGGCAGAACAGAAATGTGAAGAATGGAGGAGTCAGTATGAGGCTCTGAAGGAGGACTGGAGGACCCTAGGAACCCAGCATAGAGAGCTGGAGAGCCAACTCCATGTGCTGCAGTCCAAACTGCAGGTACCAGGCACTGGGGGAGGAGGAAGGTTATGGAGAGGAGGGGTGGTGATGAAAGAAGTTGCTCCTGGGTCAGGAGCCCCAAAGGTAGCTGAGAGCATCTGGCTTTCAGTTTCTCCCTCACCGCCCACTTGATACCAGCCTCACTGTTTTGGTTCTGAAATCTAATTTGAGTTTATTAAGGAAGTCTTCACCGTTCATGCACATGAAGTAAGTGTTCAGTGGAATGACACCGTCCAAATGCAAAGGGATGGGTTGGAATATTCATCAGCCTATGAATGGGCATATCCCACCCATTCTCCAAACTCCATCTCAGTAGAGCATCCAGTATGGAATTGCCAACTATTGGCATAGAAAAAATGTCACTTATTTTAGGTGAGTATTAATACCTCTGGTAACTTGTTTTTTAGAGATTACAGTAGTCCCTCATCTGGCATTCTTAAGAGTTCTATTATTTCCAAGCTGTGTTCTTAAAAAAGTAACCTCTAAACTTGTTTCTTCATTTCTAAAATAAGGATGATAATAATAGTACCTATATTTTAGGATTGTTCTGAGGCTTAAGTAAGGTAATTAATGAAAAGCATTTAGCCCAATGCCTAGCATATATAAGAATCATATATTTGCGGGAACCAGCAGTTAGCGTAATGGCTATGTCGCTGGACTCCCACGTAGTTGACCGCGGTTCGCGTCCAGGACCTGGTGGCTTAAAACTCACGCCGGGCGCATGTGCGTGCATGCCCAAGATCCCGAGAGGAGAATGGAGGAGAAGGGATTGCGGCATGACCATACCCCTGGGGGGTGATTTCTCGCTTTCTGTCTCTATGTCTCTGTCTGTCTGGCGAGCGCACGCGCCCTATAGCAAAAACCTCTCCAAAAAAAAAATAAAAATAGAATCATATATTTGATATTTTGCATGGATTTTACTTATTTGGTTTGGAATTGTGAAGATCTCAAAATTATTCCTAAAACAGGGATCGGAACAGCCCACTTGATAAGAAGCAGTGTATGAGCCTTATAAAAGGAGTGAACCTCACTGGCCACCATGCTTCTCATCCACACCTCATCCTTTATGGTTTTCTTCTTCCCACCACCTCTAAGGCAATTCTTAAGATTTTTCGCTTGCTGTTTTAACCATAATTTGTGAAAAATCACATTACCAAAGAAAGAAAATTAGTGCTAGAATAAGAAACGAAAAGTGAAAACATCTAGAAAAGTGGTGACTTGATATTCCTCAATTTGGTGACTTACCAAGGTGACAGGAAACAAATCCCTGTGAATATCAAAAGAATAATGCACTGTTATAAATGTAACAGAGCAGAACAAAAGGAAGAATACAAAATAAAATCCTTGCTTCTCTATTTCCCTAACATTCCTTCTGGCTCTTAAATTCTACAATTTTAAGTTTCCTCTTCCATAGGACTTGTCCCCAACCTCCCCCTGTAGCACTGACCTAATTCTGTGGATCTCTCTTTCTCCTTTCAGGGAGCAGACAGCAGAGATTTACAGATGAACCAGGCCTTGAGACTTTTGGAGAATGAGCACCAGGAACTACAGGCCAAGATTGAACTCCTGCAAGGAGACAGAGACCGGGGCAGTTTGAATACTCAGGATCTACAAGGTACCCTTCTCCTTGAAAGCCTCTAGACTATGGGGAGCCGTGGTTGAGGGAAATGAGGCAAAGGAAGTTAGATGGAGAGAAAGGTGTGAGCCTTTTGACTGTTTGCTTGGTTAGTTTTCTGATTTCATTTTACCTCGAGGGAAGGGCAGGGTGTTTTTAATAATGCGAAATTGAAAATTAATTTTGTTGCATAGAGTATCTTGCATGAATTCTTTACCAGCCCATCCCTCTGGGCCAGATCACATCTGCTCCCATATCAGTCACAAGTGTCAAGACTACATTCCTAATTTGAAAGGGAAAGGTCAGTTGAAACATGGCACATTGAAGGTCTCCCAGTCCCAGCCTCTTTGTCATCAGAGAGAGGACCAGATAGTGTGCAAATACAACACTAATTCAACCCATTGTTGATGCTGATGAATTCTGGGGTGCTTAGCTTCTGGTCCTTCAGAACTGGGACAAGTAGAAGATAGAGCAACTTCCATTTGACATAAGTTAGAGGCCACAGAAAAGATAGTACCTATGACTAATTTCCATCCTCAGGTGTTCTGCCTTGGGTTCTTCTACTTTGGTTTGCATTATTTCATTTTCAGACCAACTAAAGAGGGCAGAGGAGGAGAAATTTGCCCTGGTGACCAAAGTACAACAGTTGCAGAGTAAGTTCCCTCTCCAGTTCTGAAAGTAGCGCAAGTTGCTTTTTGGTGTTCCCAGGGTTCCTGGACCACAGAAAGCACCCAGAGAAGTCAGAGGCCCAATCTTTGGCATATCCTCTATCTCTGTGTAGTTTCAAACTGTCTTCTTATTAAGCAAGTTCATTTACATAGGTCTTCATAAATTATATATTAGCGTCTGTTCTTTTTTACCCTTTTAACTTTTCTCCTTCCATGCTAATGACAGTCACTGGCATTTCCTCTAGAACTGCAAGTTTTAAAAGTAGTAGGTTTCCCTGAATGGTTCTTATTTTATATATTATGTACATGTCTGTGTATATCATGCAGATAATTGTCATTAGGGATGGGTTAGAAAATAAGGTCACATTACATGTCTCAGTGTACTTCAAAACTACATATTAGGTCCAGAGAAGAAAAAAAAAAGGGGGGTTTCAAAAGAAAAATAAACAATTCCTGGAAAGGAGAACCCAACTCTATTAATATCTCTCCTGGTTGCTCCCAACCTTAACCTGACACTCTTGACATAGAAGCTTCATGCAAACAGCAAAGTGGAAACAGAGGGAAAATACCAGCAATTACCAAGCTCCTGAAGGACAGGAGCCGGACAGACAGAAACCACTTCAAAACCATGGCTTTTGTTACTCAATAGTTATTAAGCCACTACAAACTGCCAGGCACTCGACATATATGCACAGAGGATATAGTAGTGAACAAAATGAAGTTTCTTTCTTCCTGAAGCTTACATTCTAAGTAACTTCTACTAGAAGTCCAGTGTAGAGTTTCCATAAACAAATGTATGTCAGGTGGTAATAACTGCTATGAAGAAAAACAAAACAGGATAAAGGGAAAGTAGTTGCTCTTTATATAGAGTCATCTAGGAAAACTTTTCTTCTAAGGCAAGGAAACATGTACATAGACCCTTGAAGGTAAAGACATGGTAGACTGAGATTTTAAGTATGATATATTTATAGCAAAGTACCACAGACTGGGTCTATTCCTCTTTCCTTGGTTTTATAGATGTTCATCTTCATTTCTATTCACATCTTTCTCATGAGAATGTCTGTGTCTAAATTTCCCCTTCTTACAAGGACACCAGCCATATTGGATTAAGGCCCACTTTAATGGCCTCTCTTTAACTTGATTACCTCTGTAAATAACCAATCTCTAAACAAGGTCAAGCTGAGGTACAGGGAGTTAGAATTTCAACAGAAAAATTGGGGGGAACAAAATTCAACCCATGGCAGATAGGAACATCTTTAATAATCAAGGTTCTAAGCAAAGTTATGAAAAGAGACTCTTGGGGCCAGCAGGTGGCACAGTGGTTAAGGGCACTGGACTCCCACATGGCCCACCAAGGTTTGAGTCTGGGACCTGACGGCTTGCTTTCTCACTTTCTATCTTCCTCACTCACTCTCTCTCTATCCCTATCTGATCAAATTTTTAAAAATAAATAAAATAAATGAAGTTAAGTAAAACAATTCTTAAAAAAAATAAAAGAAAGACTCTTTATAGTAAATATGCTAGCATAGACAAGTTCCTTGTGTTTCCCAACAGGTGTGCTTCAGAATCAATCCTTACAGCTTCAAGAACAGGAGAAACGTTTAACAAAGAAAGGTCAGCATATTTACTACCACAAATTCTAAGATACTACTTTTTCTTTGCCTGCCTAGAGGCAGGGGATGGACTATATGGCCTCTTGGAGTCCCCTCTAGTTCTGGGATTCTGTTAAATCAGGGATGTAGAGGAGCTCTGTAAGGACTGTTAATTGGCTCTGAGGATACTTTGTAGTTAGCCTTCTATCTTGAGAGGTATATAAAGGATTTCTACTCTTTCAAAACATGTTTGTGTTGAACATTCCAATAAATGATTTTGAACTCAGGATATCATGTCAATTTTTACGCACTGATTTTCCAAAGCACATCTAACTTCCGAACCCCAAACTGTGTAGATGCAAGAGTCACTTAAGTGTCTGCTACCCAAGCTTTCTGAGAATCCATGTATTCCTCTTATCCATGACATGCGTAATATAACACTGGGTTGTCAGAAAAGTCATGATGTATTCTATGTTTTTCTATGTAAAAATGTGTCATGACTTTTCCAACAACCCAACAGATAAGGTAGAAATTATTATGCCTACATAGTAGGGGGAAAAAAAAAAGATCTGCGGTCATACAAATTAAGGATAAAGCTAAGACAACAATCAGAACTTCTGACTTTTAGTGTCCAGTGCTCTTTTCACTGAGATTAAGACCGTGAGGTAGCTGGAAACCCATCTTTAACCACAATGGAGATAAATTTTAGGATATGACTGCCATTTTCACAGCTTTGAAATGAGGACATAAGGGAAAAGGGGTTGTATCTGAGTGTCTAGCAAATAAGAAAGAATGTGGCAAATAACCAAAGAAATTAAATTAATTATCTGGCATCCGACAAGACTGGGGATACAAAGAAAATATGCCAAAATAAGATGCCAATTTGTCCTCAAGGAGCTTAAACCCCAGCTGTCTGTTCAGGCTGAGCAGAGTCCTAGGGCAATTCTTTTAAGTCAGGGAATCTCCTTCAATTTAGTCTAGCCAAGGTGCAAGCCCTCTTTGTTCGCTCTCTTCCTCCTACTCCCAGGGGTTCTCATTCAGTGACAAGGTCCTTCCTAAGAAGTGTGGGCATCACTATCACTGAGAATCTGGATGCTTTTTTAGATCAGGCTTTGCCTGTGTGGAGTCCAAAGCCCTCTCATAACGAAGTGGAACCTGAGGGTACAGGGAAGGAAAAAGACTGGGATCTCAGAGACCAGCTGCAAAAGAAGACTTTGCAGCTCCAGGCCAAGGAAAAGAAGGTGAGACAGTGTCCCAGACAGTGAGGGGTTTCACTGACAGGGAAAAACTGCTGAGGACTTTGAAGTTTAGATTGTGATTAGATGTCCACAGGTACTCACTTGCTTGTACAAATGTCTTTACTTTTTGTTTGATAAGTCAGTCTTTTATGTATACCAACCCCTATTCAAGATTTTATTAGTTTCCCTTTGGAAAGTCAACCTAAACTCATTTACATTTAATAAACATATTAACTTCTCAAATTCTCTCTCTCATCAAGTATCTTAAAAACTTTATACCCAGGCCATGGATGAGTACCAATCAATGACCTATTAGGAACCAGGTCACACTGCAGGAGGTGAGCAGTGGGCAAGTGAGCAAAGCGTCATCTGTATTTACAACGGCTCTCCACTGTTCACATTACCACCTGAACGCCACCTCCTGTCGAATCAGTGTAAGCATTAGTCTCAGAGGAGCATGATCCCCATTGTGAACTGCATGTGCAAGGGATCTAGGTTTCATTCTCTCATAAACGTACCTCCTACTCAGCCCCCTTGGAAAAACTGTCTTCCACAAAAAAAGTCCCTGGTGCCAAAAAGGTTGAGGACTGCTTTATACAGCATAATTTAAATAGCAGAACTTTCTTTCTAAAGACAGTTGGCCCATAGAGTCATACATACATAGATTAGGCATCCACAGATTCAACCAACTGCAGATTTAAAGTGTTGTTATTGCTGATGTATACTATGTAGTTACAGCCTATGATGGCTGTATCTGTACTGAACATGTATAGGCTATTTTTCCTTATCATCATTCCCAAATACAATTATTTACATATCAGTTTTTTGTATGAGGTGTTATAAGTAAAGATGATTTAAAGTACATGGGGAATGTACACAGATAATGTGCAAATATAATGTCAATTTATATAAAGGACTCGAGCACCCACAGATTTTGCATCTGTGGGAGGTCCTAGGACCAATCCTATGCAGATACCAAGGGATGAATGTACACACATACATACAAACATACATACATACCCCTAGGTTCAGCTGAAGTAAGACATGCTGGTAGATGCTACTACTCCACAGACTGAGGCTACATGACAGGCCTGGGTTCAGTTCCCAGTCAATCCCCAAAATGAACATTCCCCAGAAATATTCACATACAGCTAGCTCCTGGGAAAGAAATTTTAACTAACATCCCTTATAGGTCTTTTACATTCAAAAAACTTTATTTTTTAGTGCCCACTACTTACACACTGTCATATAAAAGCACTTAATATATAAAATGTAAATGTGTTATAACAAATCATTTCAATGAACACATTCCAGAAAAACTAGGTGAGAGAATGGAAACACAATCTAGAAATGTTTGAGGGATAATGGTGGTGAGGGGCAGTGCCCCAGAAGTTTCTCCTACCCGGCCTCTGTTCTAGACAGAATTGGTAGTGGTAACCTCGGTGATATTCTCCACAGTGCAGAGAACTGTATTCAGAGTTAGACAACCTCCGCGACGAGTACCTCTCCTGCCGGCATAAGCTGCAACTCTGTCGAGAAGAGCTGAACCAGGGCCGGCAGCCGCCTCCCAGAGTAAGAGAGTTTATCTTCCCATAATCCTTGATGACTGTGGGACAAGTCCTTCCTTAACCATGTCTTGCAGATAAAATTTAGCAGTCCATGTCAACACTGGGTCAGCCTGTTCTACTACACTTGATTTATACTATACTAACAGTATAACAGCCATGAAAAGAAATTGGCTCCTATATCCAAGCCCAGTGCTCACTGTCTTGAGCTCAGACTCTACTATTAAAGTATGAAAGGGTGTCTTTAGCTTCCTGTGAGCACAGTGGCAAGGGCAGGAAGAGTGCAAAAGTACTGAAGCACAAGAACAGAGAATGTAATTTTGCTGAGTTATTTTCTACCCTTGATTATTCATATCTGCAAATAAGTATGTGGTCCTGCTAGATATGGTTCCCTGGTCCAGAGAACACTGGTAAAGTGGTTTGAGCCCAAGGGCGGTAACAGAAAGTGGGACTGAGTGAAGTAGCCTTTTCTCTGCTATCAACTCAAGGTTTTCCACTGGGCTAGAATAGGAAGGAGGAAGATTATTTTTGCCTACCTCTTCTTCAGACAACTCACAGCCACTTTCTCCTATCTCCCCCTCCCTTCACACAGGGGCGATGTGGCCCATGGCTCCAGTTACTGATGGTGGTGATTGCCACAGTGCTGGCAGTGTTCCTGGCCAACAAAGACAACTTGATGATCTGAATAACTTGTGACAGTTGCCTCGGGTAAAGCTTAGAAATAAGGAACTCAGTGAAAAATTAAGGTTTGGGTACTTTACAGCTTTGGCTTTTCCCTCAACTGAAATGAAATTTGTTATTATTTTTTACATCTACTGTAAATAAACTTCACCTGACCTGACTGTTCCTCATAACTTGGTTTATTACTGAATGACACTTCACATCACAAGTATGACACTTAAGCACCCTGGTCTACCCTCCTTAATCCTATTCAGTTGGAGGTATGTAAATATGCAGAAAAGTACAGCTTTTCTGTTTTCCTGGCAGATGCTACCCATACAGGATAAGTATATTTACAAAGCTACCTAATAAGGGTATACTGTCCTTGTCCTCCACCATCCTTCTTTTCCATCTTTTTCTATTATCCAGTCAAAAATGAACATCTCCACTAGGTAAAAATTACTTTTTACCTAGGAAAATTCAAAAGGAAATTTCAAAAGATTCATGGAAAATAGGATGTCTAAGTTTATTCTGGTGTAAAACATTTTGAAATCCACCTAGTATTTCACATGTATTTTCCACGAACTTCTTAGATTCCCTCATATGTACCATCACCACCACCAATGCACTTTGTACATATAGCCAATTGATTACAGCCATTTTTTGATGCTGCTCTCAAGACACTTGGAATTACCACTCGAAATGATTTCTATTGGCCATTAACAATCTAGATATGATTAGCTACTAAGTACCTTCTCTATGAGAGTTGAAGTTAGAGGGCCACAGCTGGCAGTGTGATTATCTCAGATGAGATGCTGAGGTCAGTAAAGTCATTCTGACTCCTAAACCGGGTTCTGAGGTCCTTCTTCCAGTTGTCTACAATGTTCCTCAGTGCTGGAAACAAGCTCTCTGGGACACTGAAGGAATAGAGCAGGACTGGAGGTTGACCTAGCAACCAAGAAATCCGGGCAGTGAACACTCGTAGTGGAGTCAAAGCTAAGCAGTTGTCATCTCCCTGGTTCAGTTGAAAGGTATAAGAAACTGGATAGCCCAAGAGGAGCCCAAATACAGTACAGAGATTCCAGTCTGAGGAATGGAGTTTGCTGTGGGAGACTGCTAAAGATAGGTCTCTCTGCAGCCCCTGTAAGTGTGCGATCATCTCAGCCATGAAGACCTTCAAGTCCTGAAGTTGATCCAGGGAGCAGATGGAAGGGTGAGGCTGGGAGCTGGAAACATCTATAAAGGCTACTGCACCAAGCAGCACCTGTTCCAAGTGCTGACATACATGCCCAGGACTGACAATCAGGTTATTTTCTCCAATCTCAAGGATATGAAGTCTCAGAGTCAGAAAGCCCAGCTCCTGCAGCTCCTTCAGATACCGCTGGAGCTCTGATACCCCTGCACAGTTGTGGTCATAGAGCAGAGCTGGCTTCAGACCTCGGGCTACAGCCAGCACCTCTCCCGCTAGGTGAAGGCAGATAGATCGGGGTGGACTCCATCTCTTTCCCATGCCCAGGGTCTGCTGAGCAGCTGCCACCAGAAGCTGAGGGCTTGGTGTTGACATGAGACCTGGAACCAACATTAAGCATAACCTTCTCAGCTAGGCAAAGTTCCCTTCCTTGGGTTGCATCTCTCAGCTCCAGACACTTAAGAGCCTAAAATCAAAGCAATAGCAGAGAATTAACACCAACCAATGACATACTGGGAAACCTGAAACAACCTTCCTTTTAAGTCTTCTAGCATTTTCCAGGGGTTAGTTTGTCCCTTCCTCTGCTTTGCGTGAGAACTCAAGCTGAAGAAAATGGGGCCACCAAGAGTACCTGATTTCTCTGGCTAAGTCTTCCTTAGTCCCAAATCCATGTGAACTTCAGGCCTCATGGCCAGATTTATATTATCTCTGACTTCTAAATCTTACGTCTTCAAACGACGTTCTCTGATTCAAATCTTAACTCTGGGGCAAAGAGGCAGGGGGGTCTTTGGCAAAATTCTGAGCATTTTGCCCCAATCTGCCTTTCTGGGACGGAGTTCTAGGTTTAAATATATTCTTCCCGCTGCTAACTTCCCCGTCTCTTCCCGCCAAGGAGAAGAGCATTCTGACTAAATGAATATACTGTAGAACGTGGACTAACTACCATCTTACCCTGAGATCTAAAGGTAAATAAACGAAATCTGCTACAACCGCACAAGGCTTGTATTTTAACTTCTGCTGCTCCACCCTCCCCTCCTGGCAGAGGACATCCTGGAATCCTTGGAAAAGAGGCTCCCTCCAAACCACACACCCTACATCTGAGCAGCTACAGTGATTTGTTAAAGGAAGCAGAGACCTCTCTCACATACTTTCTTCCGCCACTTCCGCTGCAGTTCACGGCTCAGGAACTCCTTCCGGTTTCCCACCTGCTGCGGGTAAGGTTCACAGTGGCTTGCGCCCTGCCGCAACACCGGAAATCACGCCAGACCCAGGAGCGCCCCCGCAGCCTGCCAGGCTCAAAGCAGGCGAAGAGAAACTGTTGCGCACGCGCACCCATTCCGGTCCCGCCCCCTTATTACCCTTCCGTGACATCATCCAACCCGCCCTCACGCCTCCGCTTAGAACCACTGGGACGCTGCCCCACTGCGCGCCGGAAGTATGTGTTGCCCGCAGCCCGCCCTTTCCGGTCACACAAGACTAGGCCCCGCCCGTCTTAGCAGGAACTGGGAGTGGCGAACGTGGATGGAAAAGGGTGGAACCTGGGGGACCGGTTACCCACCGCTGCATGCTGCCTCGCAGCCTGCCCCGCCTGGGCGTTATGAAGTTTGGGGGGGATCCAACTTGACGGAGAAGCCAGGAGCAGGACACCCAGCAATTACCGAGCACCTTTTGCTTTGTAATGGGGGAAATGTGCTTTTCCTTCCAGACGAAACACCTTGCTTTCTGTCTCTGCAAGCGTGTGCGCCCTATATCAAAAACTCCCCCCCCAAAAAAGACTACCTCAGTATCTGAGAAAATGGCCCAAAGGTCTTTACAGCAGGGTTCTTTAAAAAGTTCACTGAAAATATGTATTATGACAAAACTATGCATAAATTTTATTATTTGTACCCCAAAACCCTTGTACTTCATTTTCCCACCAATTTTTCTAAATATCCTCTTAGGTGGGAAGCAGAATAGAGGCCAAAGAAACTGCAGACACCTACACGGAAGGTTTCACTCTTGGCTTTACCTTGGTGGCAATCTTCAGTCTGTGACAAAAGGTAACTGAAATAAAGATGAAGTGAGCAAACGATGAGTTTTTAGAGGCTGCCAGCCTAACTCTGGTTATTAGCTTAAAGGAAGCCAGAAACAGACTAGAAACTAGTCCTCTAATTATAATTTCTTTCCTTCCTCATATTTATGTATTTTATTTTCCCACAGTGGTTAGCAGTAACTCTCTAAAATATGTACTTGGTTCACTCGTTTATTCCAGCAACAAATATTCAAGAACATACTGTGTATCAGATGCTGTTCTAAAAACTAGCTGCAAAGTCTAAGACAATCCCTGCCTTCAACAAGTTTGTAGTCAAGCAGGACACAGATGCTGATCAAATATAAGGGAAATGATTACACTGAAGGATGAAGTCTTTAGTGCTATGGGAATTATACCCAGGGACCTAATTTTATGAGGAAAAGGGTCATCCCAGATCCACATCTCCCAATTTACCTCCAGTGGGTTTCTTTTCTTTCTTTCTTTTTTTTTTTTTATGGGGTGGGGGGAGGTTTTTGCTATAGGGAGCGCGCACTCACCAGAAAGAGAGACAGAAAGCGAGAAATCACCCCCCAGGAGGGATGGCCTGCTGCAATCCCTTCTCCTCCATTCTCCTCTCAGGATCTTGGGTACACACACACATGTGCCCCGCATGAATTTAAGCCACCAGGTCTGGGACTCGAACCACAGTCGACTACATGGGAGTCCAGCAACACAGCCATTACGCCAACTGCTGGTCCTCCCTGTATTGTTTTATCTTTGAACTAATTTAATTTCGTAGAGGGCATCATGAAGAAAAAGAAGAGCTGGTGACACAATCTAACTCCATCCCCAGTCTTAAACAAAGTGAAAGTGAGGAAACAGAACATACTAAGGTAGTAAGTAGTGGTAGCCACCAAAGAAAATAGCAGTTCAATCTCCAAGAAAGAAAGGACACCTAGTATCTCTCAGGACCAGAGAAAGAGTTCTTAAGGTGTATGAAGGGAACTACTTTCTGAAAACCCAGCATTCTGAAGTGGGATTGAAAGCAAGAAAATGAGCTATCTAGTTAAGATCACATAAAACCACTCATCTGTTCCTCTGACACATTTGTAAACTTTTCATTACAATTACATACTAAAAGCTCTGTCCTGGGACCAGCCAATACCATAATGGTTACATCACTGAATTCCCATGTAGTCAACTGCAATTTGAGTCCCAGACCTGGTGGTTTAAAACTCACACCAGGTGCGTGGGCTTGTGTGCCCAAAATCCAGAGAGGAGAATGGAGGAGAAAGGACTGTGGTGTGGCCATCCCCTCTGGGGAGTCATTTCTCATTTTCTGTCTCTGTCTCTTTGGTGAGCGCACATGTACCAACGCAAAAATTTCTCTTCCCCAAAATAAAACTGTCTTTCCTAGCATTTCAGAACACCATTTCAACACATTTACCAGCTCACATTAACTAGGCTTCTATGCAGACAGACATTAGATGTTAGCATATCACAGAAGAAGGGAAAGGGACTGGTCCAGATTCAACAGTTACTCTAATTTACTTACACTGGTTATTTTAAAATCCAAGATACAGCCAAATCCCTCACTTCATCCATTTAACATAATGACCAAAAAAGAAAAAAAAAAAAAGTATTTTTTATGCCTTGCATACTTTTTTTTTTTTGAGAGGTTTTCACTATAGGGCGCATGCGCTCGCCAGACAGACAGAGAGAGACAGAGAGACAGAAAGCGAGAAATCACCCCCCAGAGGGGATGGTCACGCCGCAATCCCTTCTCCTCTATTCTCCTCTCGGGATCTTGGGCATGCACGCACACGCGCCCGGCGTGAGTTTTAAGCCACCGGGTCCGGGACGCGAACCGCGGTCGACTATGTGGGAATCCAGCGACATAGCCATTACGCTAACTGCTGGTTCCCTGCCTTGCATGCTTCTTGATCTCTAAGTATAACTTTCCTTGAAGCTGTGCAACCAACATTTACCAACATTTTTCTTCGTCACGCTTTTTAATAATAGCAGATTTTACTAGTCTCTCAGAGACCCTAGAACCAAGGCTTAAGCATTTTAAATAAATGGATAAGAGCTACTGTCACCTTTGATTTACTTGAACTTTCAGGTTTTAAATAAAGGCAGACTATCTTCAATTATTTTGGAAAGTAGGACGTGGCTTGGGTTGAGGGTAAGAGACTAAACAGGCATCAGCATTCAAAGAGGACTGGGACCTGCAACCAAAGATTAGCATCTTATTTACCATTCAGGTGGTAGAGTTTACATTATGTATAATTTCATCCTTAAAAGGAGAGACAAAAGGACCAGAGACGAAGCAAAAGTTACTAGATAAGACCAGTTGGTGACAGATATAGCTACAGTGTTTAACACCACTCTTCACCTTCACTGCTCACACCCAGATACCTCCACTAGCAAGGGAGATGACTGGGTTTGTGCTAGGTGAGCCTTTTCCAGAGAGCACTACCCAGCCCTTCTTCACCCTGGCCTTAACACAGCCAACACCCAATTTTTCTCCAAAAAGTCCAAATGACAGGAAGACTCCAAGGAGGGAGAAACTGTCCCTTTTGTAGTCAAAGGAGTTTATCCTAGATGCCCTGCTCACTCTCAGGTCTTCCTCAGTGAATAAATTTTTAAAAACCTAATAATTTTAAAGGGGGGGGGGTGGCTTTTTCCTCTAAAAGATACCACCTGAGTCATTTCCTCTGGTCTATCCTCTCTACTCCACCCTACCCTACAGTGGTATTTGAGTGGTGACAAATTAGACACATGACAACCCATTCTTCCTCAGAATCCCTAAGCTCTCTATGTTGACAGCTTCCCTTTAAAAGCTCAATTTATGAGCTTTTAGTCCACTGGCCAGGTGACTTTCAGACTTTGGCACCCATTTCTATTTAGATACCATGCTTGGTTCCTAAGCAACCAACCAGCTCCTCTCCGTCTTACTTCCCCCATCAGAGAGCCAGCTTACTATACTAGCCAAACAGGTCAAACAGAGCTCAATCATGGACAAATCAGTGCTTGAAGGAACTTTAATGAAAGCAAGAAAAAAAAATGTGGTACAAGAACAATGAAGAAGCATTCTGTTCCAGGCAGTTTTACCTTGTCCAAGTAGAATGAAGTCATTGAGTCGGAGTTTTAAAGCTGGATGCAATTTCAGGCATCATTCCAATCCCTTCATGTTACAAGTGATAAATATGAAGCCCAGAGGTTAAATGACTTGCTCAAGGTCACATTGGAAGTAAAGCTGCAGCTAGAACCCTGGTGTCCAAACTCCTAGGCCAAAACTCTTCCTGCTACATCATACTACCACTGAGAAATTTAAAAAAGAAGAAAGGGCCAGTTGGTGACTGGATTCCACATGACTGACTACATGGTTCAAGTCCTGGACCCGGTGGTTTGAAAGATATGCCAGACACGTGTACATGTGTGCCCAAAATCCTGGCAGGAGGAAGAAATGGAGAGAAGGATTGCAGCATGACCCATCCTCCATGGGAGGTGTCTTCTTGCTTTCCCCCTCTTTCTTTCTCCAGTGAGAACATGTACCTCCTGACAAAATTAAAAAAGAAAAAAAGAAAAAAAAGCCTAAAGGATGATTTTTTCATAAATTAAATCAACTTTAAAAGCTAGACATATATGGAGAATCATAGACTTCTAACATTGTTATAGAAAAGAGAGATAGAAAGCTGTTATATCTGAGTAATAAAAAATATCCATATGTACAATCTTGTAAAAAAGAAAAGGAAGATTACTGGGCTGGCAGGGCAGGAGGCAGTTGCATGCTGGGGGTGGGCTGCATGGGCTGCCAGCTTTCCTGGGTTTGGAGGATGCGGTACAGCTGCTTCAGCTGAGCAACAATGTTATCTTTGATGTCTGGAGTCGAGATCTGCAGGCGGACACTGCCACTGTCAAAAGATCGTGTGAAATCACCCGAAAACATCTCATAGATCATCCGAGCCACCACCGGAATGACCTGTTCAAGACACAGAGCACACAGGTATTTGTTGAGGATAAGGTTATTCTTCTGTTTGTTTGTTTTAAGTTTATTTATTTATGCCATGAGTGAGACAGACAGAGAGAAAGTGACAGAGAGAGAAAACCAACAAGGTCTTGATACTGCAATACGCACCCACCCTCAGCCAGCCCTGGTCATGGGCATGCATGGGTCTGGCATATTCAAGAAGGTCCCCGGACAAGAACCCGGAACACTTGCATGTGAGTCAGCCTTACATAATGTCACATTTTGCCACTGTGCCACCATTCACCCCGGGAAGGTATTTTTAAACAGCACACAGGATATGGCTAGATACAGGACACACTGTCTTTGGAGCATCCTGCCTAGGTTTGCTCTAGAAGTCTGTTCAAATGAAAGTAAAGAGCCTCAATGTAGCATTATATCACATGCCTGAATAGAAGACTGCTTACTTAGCAAGACTTTAGGTAAATGTCATCTATTGCCTGCCTCATTTTACAACTCTAAGGCTAAGCCCAAGTGGCCTTGCTGAAATTTCCTAGAATGAGATTATATTATTAGGGGCCAGCAGGTGGTGTAGTGGTTAAGGGCACTGGACTCCCACATGGCCGACCATGGTTCGAGTCCTGGACCTGGTGGCTTGCTTTCTCTCTCTCTCTCTCTCTCTCTCTCTCACACACACACACACACACACACACACACACTCACACTGTCCCTCTCTGGTCAGAATTAAATAAATAAATAAAGTCAAAATAATTCTTTAAGAATGATTACATTATTAAAAGCAGCTTAGAAGTTTCTTCTAAGAAAAGCTAGAATTGATCATATCCTGTGAGATTTCAGCAAGACTCAAATGTCAGTAAGGGAATGATAGTCTCCACTAAATGAGTCATCCACTTTAAGAACCTCACATTCATTCTTCAGCTTGTCCCTATGGTACAGAGCCTGAGTCTTCTATCCCATCTGAGGAATTAAAACCCACATAAGGTGATGGATGCTAGATGAGGATATGACCCAGTCCTATGTTCAAAAGCCTTGGCAAAAAAGAGAAGAGTTATTGACACATCCTTATAACCTCACCTGAACCAAGATGAGTTTCCTTTCCAGGGGTTTTCCGTCTGGCCATTCTTCCCCAAAGCATAAGTAGATCTCAAACGGTGGCTGCTTCTCTATCTGCCCCTTTTGGTGAGCAATGAGATCTGCAGAAGGTGAAAAGAACAAGTTTTGGTATTCAGGGTCATTCCATATTCACTCAGTGAACACCAGATTTTATGTTGTCCAATTCAGTACCCACTAACTGCATGTGGTTATTAATTATAAATGTATTAAAATTAAATAGTTCTTTGTCCACATTAGTCACATTTATGTGCTCAATAGCAGCTAGTGGCTACCACACTGGATGGCACAATAGAGAATATTATCATTGTTTCAGAGGGTTTCATTGGACATCGCTGATCTAGACTTAGGATTCAAATCATATTATAAAATTTATATCTCAATGCTCTCCATAAAACTGCCTTCTTGAGTTCACCATGCATATAGCCCAAACAAAAAGATTGTGTTTTGCTGAATATGACAAACAGGTTCACCTTTCAAAGTTAAAGATAAGCTGGCAGCATTTGGGGGGATAATGATAAGGCTGTCTCCATTTTCTCTTGCTGATGGAGCTACACCTAAAAATAGTTCCCAAGTACATAGCCTTGCAGTAGAACTCCCTTCTTTGTTGTCTAGGTTTGACTTTGTTGCCTCTTCAGAATCAAAGCTCTCTTCTGCCTTAACATCCTCCAGAAGAAATTTTTTGGTTTAAGATCTTTAAGCCAGGGACTAGCAGATGGCATAATGGCTACGTCACTGGACTCCCATGTACTCGACTGTGGTTCAAGTCCTGGACCCAGTGGCTTAAACTCATGCTGGGTGTGTGTGCATGCGTGCTCAAGATCCCAAGAGGAGAATGGAGGAGAAGGGATTGCAGCATGGCCATCCCCCCTGGGGGGCTGATTTTGTTTTTTCTCTCTCTCTCTCTCTCTCTCTCTCTCTCTCTCTCTCTCTCTTTCTGTCTTTCTGGGGAGTGCATGTGCCCTATAGCAAAAACCTCTCAAATACTAAAAATGTCTTTAAGCCAGGAATGGGTGGGCAGTGGGGGAGGGGGAGTGAAGAAGGGAAGATGTACTTCTAGATAACAATTCCCATCATGAACCTTAAAAAAAAAAAAAAAAAAACTCACCACTAAGGAATGTTTCCAGACAAAACAGTTTGACCTTCTTTTGTCTCTCAATCAGGTTGGGGGCAGCAAGTGATGGGGCACATGGCCCAGACCAGTACACCTTGCACTGGCACAGCCTAATAGCATAAATGGCGTGGCCGCTGACCTCCAGGATCAGTCCTCTGTCCATGACATCTAGCAGCTTGCTAGTGAATAGCTTCTGCTTCTCATTGGTGATATGCTCCGGACCTGGAAATTTGACCTGCTCCAGGCTGACGGGACCAAAAAGCTCTTCCTGGTCAGGCATGGGACCCAGGTCCCCATAGAAGAGTCGGCAGCCCTGGGGATTGCTCACAGTCATGGTCTGTCCATATTCCTTCCCACGATATTGAAACTTGATGTCCAAGTCAGTCACTGCAAGGTGAGATGACAGTAAGAGTACTGCTTCACCGCTCTGCCTGTCCATCCCTGCGACCCATGCAAGTTCCATCAAGAGCAAGTCATCATTCAACCAACTTTCAGAAAAGCCACTGCCACATTTATCCTTTCTGCAATAAAGGGAGAACTCAACAGATCTCTGGAATATTCACTCAAAAGACTGCCTTGTAGTAAACAGTCTAAAGTCCATCTCTGTTCAATAACCACACCCTAAGGGCTAGAATTTCATCAAGCAAAGTGTTGGGTCCTAGTATCTCTATGTCATACTGAATATTCACATTAGTAGGCATTAGAAAGAGCAAAAAAAACTAAGGTGTCTGGCTTGTGTCCTGTTTGGGGCTCACTGTTGAAAGAAACCAGAGGAATAAGAAGAAATACCAAGCCATCTTTCTGAAAATTACAGATGTGAGTGCACATTGTGCATCTGTCCTAACAATATACATAAAAGTTCACAGTTCACAGCAAAGTAAATTTTCACTCGGCAAGTCTCCATTGAACCCAGCAAAAGCTACTTAGCCTCTTGGACAAAATTTTAACACTCATGCCTCCTTCATGTAAAATGTGAGGGAGACTAACGTAAAGACATTGACTCTTCATTGAAACAAACTAAACTTGTGCCAAATTTGGAGAGAGGCTTTTTTCTGTGTCCTAAAGTGCCTCAAAATCCAAGAGCCTTCTTGACCAAATGTATGGCCACTAACCTCCCTATCTCACAACTGTCCTTGTCCTCAAATTACCTACCCAAACCGATAAACTCAGGCCTCTCACCAATCTAAGAAGGGAGTAACCTGGAGCTGTAACCAATCAGAACATCACCATGGGCAAGTAGATATGGGCTAAAGTTTCTTGACTTCTTCCCTGGTGACTCATCGGCCAGCCAGGAAGTAGACAGAGGGTGCCTGTAGGACAAGAAGTTATTCTATACATGGAAAAAAAAAAAAAAAGGTGGAAGACCAGACAGGAAAGGGATCATAATAGGAGCTGAATACTCAACAAGAACGTAAGAGCTCACTTACTTGGAAGAGAGCTGATCCACAGCTCTGGAGAGCTATAGAAAGGTTGTATAGGTGCCTGAGGTACTTCCATCTCCAGAGGTTCAGTTTTGGGCCACACTGCTTCAGGACTGCAGTTGCCCACGCTGCAGTTACCCACGCTGCAGTTGCCCACACTGGCTGGTGCCATGGGAGAACCTAGAGTAGAAGGATGTGGGTGAGTAGGCAGGGGCACCACACATGTTCATCACCTGGTCTGAGGCTCTAAGAAGGAACAAGGTCAATAAAGTCAAACACTGAGCTATGACCCAGTGTGATCTCCCAGCCCACCGAAGATTCCCATAACTTAACATGGTAAGAAATACAGTTCCCCTGCTCCTACATTATTATTAGATATATTATTTCTCTCATAAATTCATAGTTCTAAAAAACCTTCATTTGCCAAAGATTAACATATAGACAAGTGAGTTTTTTTCTGAGGTCAAATTAGAATGGGCATGAGTGCAAGATTCCCCATTGTAAAATTTGGCTGTAGCAACTAAATAGAAGCTAGTTGTCTTTCATAAAACCAACTCAACTGAATTAGTTGATGAGCTTCAAATAAGTGTTAATGTACAGAAATTCTGTTAAAAACACATACTTATATATGCATAAAATATTTGGAAGAATACTCAAGAACCCAGAACAAGCTATTTCCTCCAGGGAAAGAACTAGAAGGTTCTAGGACATGATGGAAGAAAAGCCTTTCAATTTACTACCTTTTTGTACCATTATTTTTTTAATTAATTTTTTAAAATTTTGGCAACTCACCTTTTTTTTAGAATTATTTATTTTAATTAATTAATTTTTAAATTTGATAACAGAGAGACAGAGAGTAAGAAAGAGAGAAAGTAAAAAAGCAAGCCACCAGGTCCAGGACTCGAACTGTAGTCCACCATGTGAGAGTCCACCACCTTAACCACCACACCACCTGCTGACCCCTGTACCATTATTTTAAACCCTGGGAAGTATTATTTATGTTAAAGTACTCAATTAAAACTTAAAGCCTATCTTATTTCACTGTTACTGTCAATGTTGGCTTCCTCCAAAATCTACAGATTTCTCCTCCTAGTCTCACCTCTTAGGCATCTATTCTTCAACAATTCTTCCTCTGCCCGAACAGCTTTGAAATCACAGAGCTGACCCTTTGTGTATGAGTTTCTTTGACCCTTTGTGTACGAGTCTCGCTAAATCTACCTACTCATTTTACTTTTTTGTTTTTCATATTTATTTTAGAACTTACTAAAAAGGATGCAAGGCAGCCTAAAACATAAAGACACAAAATGTTTGCTTTAATAAAATACAAACAGAAATAGGAAATCAGGACAGTGAGAATAGGTTGTATCCTTTTAAAGGGTGAAAATAATATAATGAGTTAGCCAAGAATTTAGGAAAGGATTCTGCATGTCCAGATATCTAATTCTTAAAAGTTTGTTAACCAGAAATGTAGCAATTGGTAATACTGACCTGGAAAATCTCTATGAATTATAATTTTTCTTTGCTCATCACTTGATTGCAAAGATATAAATGGCAAGATAAATAAAGGAAGGCCAGTAGACACGCAGTAAGACTGATTTTTGTGATTCTCAACAGTAGGGGCATCACTAAGCATAGGGTGCCCCAAATCCTATAGAAATCATCTTGATATCCTGTTTCCTAGGGTGCATAAATTATCTCCTTTGACCCACAGCAGCCAGATGGCACTAAAAAGATAGTGAAAATCTGCTCAGCTATATACAAGTTAGTTGACTCAAAACATTACAGTGGACAGATGAAGTAATGAGGCTGCAGAGAGCAATTCAACATGTATTTGAGTACCCTCAGAATGTGCACTGAGGGATTCAAGACCTGTTCTTTCACACAGTGGACTGCCAACCTCTCAACTCATTTTTCCTAGGATGCTAAATTCAAAAGCCCATAAATGTAAAGTCTATTGCAGATATATCCCACCAAAACCTAGTATTAACAGCTACAGAAACAATAAGTTTCTGGGCCAGCAAGTGGCGTCGTGGTTAATGGCGCTAGACTTGCACATGGCCAACCATGGTTTGAGTCCCAGATCTGGCGACTTGCTTCCTCACTTTCTCTTTCTCTCTCTCCCTCTCTCTCTCTCTTTCCTCTGGTCAAATTAAAAATAAGTAAGTAAATAAATAAAGTTAAATAAAGTAATTCTTTAAAAATAAATAAATAAATAAGTTTCCAATGATACAGCCTAAGCAGAGTGGTCACAGTTAAGGAGATGACATGGAATTACATAAAGTGAAATATTGGAAGAAGTTGCCTATAGTTCACAGAAATGAAGCCTGCACTTAGCCTGAAGGAAACACAAAATTTGTAACACCGGTATATTTGTATGTGGGATTTTTTCCCTATTTCTATTTATTTGAATTATTACATAGAATTTAGAAGATGTTCTCTATGCTTAGGACTCACCCTCTGCACTGGAATAAATGAGTTATCCCATAAGCATGGGCAAAATTCCCTTGCCCATGACCCATGTTTGCTAACAGACCAACAGCCTGGCCACAGGGCTTAATCCTGCTTCCAGGGTAATGGTGGCTGAGGGGTTAGCAGTTCGAAGGAAACCTTTTACATCCTCCTTAGCTCTGCAAACCGTCCTCTTCCCTTCCCTCACTCACCATTGATGTTCAGAAAAGGGAAGGTGTCTTGGATGGGAACATGGTGCTGTGACTGATCGAGCTCATCTTCCTCATCTTCTTCATCCACATCATTATCCTTCTCATCCCAGGGAGCAGACCCAGTGGATCCTACCCGAGACACATAAGCCCAAAGGTAAGCAGTTCATGTTGTACCATCACCCCTGCAGCTGACCAGCCTCTATGTACAGAGGCTCTATGGGTTCAGTTTGCACCATTAATGTCCTAGCTAAAAAGAGTGAGAACACCAAGGGTGTACTGCTTTCAATGTTTCCTACAGATCCCTACTTAAGCTCTTTTCCCCTATCCAGGAGCTACAGACCTTAATCCTTTCTAGAAATCTCTACATATTAGCATACCTACATATTAGCTTCTTACACACTAGTATTTCTTTTAAGAACTCAAGGTACCAACTCCTTGCCCTCGTAAGCTTAGTATGGGCAACAGATCCTAGCCCCACGGTAGGGCCTCACTGGAGTACAAGTCTACATTATCTGTCTCTTAGTATGTGTTAAGCACTGAGTAAACAGGAAGATCAGGTTGTATTCTCTTATCAATACCCTACAAATTAAATGATCACTCACCCAATATTTATAAAGAACTTCATAGCTTTTACATATCGTATAAATCAATTCTTTTTTTTTTTCTTCTTTTTTTTTTTTTTTGGAGAGATTTTCACTGTAGGGCGCGTGCGCTCGCCAGACAGACAGAGAGAGACATAGAGACAGAAAGCGAGAAATCACCCCCCAGGGGGGATGGTCACGCCGCAATCCCTTCTCCTCCATTCTCCTCTCGGGATCTTGGGCACGCACGCACACGCGCCCGGCGTGAGTTTTAAGCCACCGGGTCCGGGACACGAACCGCGGTCGACTACGTGGGAGTCCAGCGACATAGCCATTACGCTAACTGCTGGTTCCCAAAATCAATTCTTATAATAGCCTTTCAAGCAGAAAGGAAAGATGAGAGACTACATGTCAGAGTAGAAGAAAATGAGACTCAAAGAGGTCAAATGACTTGATTCAAGTCCCACAATTAGTGAAGTGATAAGAACCAGGTTCAGAACTCAAACTAAGTTCTAATTCCTTCTCTTTCAAAATTACCTGGCCTCTGAGTCCCAGGAAAGATTATTTTACAGTAGGAATGCTATCTTTCCTCTACTTTCTCATACTTTAAGCAATCAGACTAATAACTTCTTTAAGTTAGCAAGAAGAGTTTGCTGAGTTTGCATCTGTTGTTCTCCAAGTCTTTCCTGGGGAAAGGCTTTCTTGCTTTACTAGTCTTCTATTTTGTAAACTAGGCTGTTTTCAAGTTGATTATCTCTTTAAGAGTCCAGCCAGAAGCTGGCATACTGCCTACCTTTTCCCCCACCAGCTGGGGCCTCACCTGGGTTAATGATTGAGCCCTGGGGCTGGGGGATGTCACACACTTGATATATCTTCACTGGGTTCATGGGCACCTCCTTGGTGCCGTCATACATCAGGTTGAATTCCCTGCTCTTGTTGAGAGCGCAGCGGAGCTGGGCCTTCCATTTAGCTGGGTCAGGATCATCCACTCCTTCCTGGTACTTCCCTGTCTCCACAGCCCAGGCCTGAAGAACAGGAAACTACAGTGAGTGCCTATATTGCCCAGAACCACTGTAGAGCGTGCGCGCACCTTTTCTCATACAGACACCAGACTCACATACAGCCCTGCATGACCACTCTACCATCCAACCCCAATTTACAGAGATGGCGGCAAGAAACACCGCACTTAGAACCAGGCACAGCAGGGCCTAAGGGAAGGAAGTTAAACCACATGCAAACAAAAATTTTCAAAGGAGGAACCTTATCTCAGATGCTGGTATCAGCACCTGTCAAGATGACAACACTATAATAAACTATTGAAAATAAAGACAATCTGGGGGAAACATGCACTAGAATGCCAATGGTAACTCTGACAGCAGAATTTCAGGTAGCTTTTTTGCTTATCTATTTTCAACATGAGTTGCTTATATAACAATGAGTACAGCAAAGGGTGATGGCAGATAATATGAAGAGTGGCCATGCTGGTTCCTTCCCCTCATCTTTGATCTGATTCATTAAAAAAGAATTACAGAAACCCAGTGCCTTTAGGAGAAGCATAAGCTGGGAGCTCAGCTATCCCTGTGGCTGAGGGTCTCCTGTCCTAATAGACCCACACCCCTAGCTTCCTCTATTCCCTCAAACTCCCACTTCATTGAAGCACCATGCTGTCGGCCACACCAGTGGCTAGGGCATGAGCTAAAACCATTTTGACTACTCCTTTCAGGTTTTCAAATATGGAAACTCTCAGCATTTTCCCTAGGTGAAGGGAATAAGGTAGTTTTCCCAGTAAGGAAAAAGGAAACCTGAGCTGCACATACCATAGACCAAGGTCCTCAGGAACAAAGCAGTGAGTATTAATAGAACCCTAGTCCTACTTCCAGCTCTAATAGGCATTTATATTTCTGTGCAAAGCATATATGCTCTCCCCAATTGCTAACATATTCTCTGATCTCTTAGCTTTCTTCAGAGTGTGACCTATTCTGGATTAAAAGGAGATACTAGCAGAGGACTCAAGACAAAGGACACACCAGCTTTTTCAGGCTCACAGGGCATATCATTTGTCCCACTCCAACTCCCTGCCTGTGGTCCTGACCAAGTTATCAGTACATTTTTCTGTCCTATCCATTGAAATATCTGAACTCCTCTAGTCACCCCCTGCACAGTCATAAGTAAGTTTTTTCCAAGAGCCAATTTAAATCCTTCTCCTCCAATGGTGGCTCACTTTCCCTTACCACCTTCTCCGATTTGGGTTCCCCCATTCATTTTGTTGTATGAAATGACTAAGTTTGACAAAGTTGTGCTGCCCTGGGAGGCTTAGCAGGGCCAAATTGCTGTTCCATTCCACCCAGCCCTCTACAGGGAATTTCAACTTCTCTGCTCCCTGGTATCTGGGAAGCACATCTTGGGAAGCCTGGCTGCTGCCTCCTCACATTTTCCTTTCCATTTGTTTCATTTGTTATGCTCACACCCACTCTGGCTACACACAGAGGACTTTGACCATATAGATTCTGGCAGAGCTCTGCAAATTTCTTTGGCTCTCAAAAGCCCTGCCCCTCCGTGGAAAGCAACAAGACTGACTAACGCCACAGCCCCAAATTTTCCTGCTCCCTGCACAGCCGTCCCCAGGACCCATCCTCATGATGTTGAGTACCCTTGAAGCAACAGAGATTGTAATGCTAGACTCAAGAAAGGAAGCCTACTAGGTACCACATGACAAATCATTGTGGTTTATAAACATCTATTTGTCCAAATCTATTCTGAGTCTTGTTTCCAAGATATTTTGGTCACTGTGCAGGTCCCTATATTTCTTTCTAAAATAATCCCTTATTTATGGTGCTTTATGAACCCCTTCTCATGCATTATTGCACTCACTCTCATGATAATCCTCAGAAGCAGGCATGTCTAGTTTCACCCCCAATTTACTGAAAGGGAAGCCAAAGCCCAGAGTGATTTCACTTGCTCAAAACCACACATGCAGCTGAAGGTAGTAAGCTTTGAGGCCAGGTCTTCCAATGGCTGTCATAAAGAGCAGGTAGACCTGGTTTCAAATCTACCTGGTTTCAAATCCTGACTCCACCTCTTATTGGTTGAGTGATTTTGGTGGATTAGCCCCTCAAATATTCAGTTCTGCATTTCTGTAGTTTGTTATAGGGCATGTATGCTCACCAGGGAGAGATAGCGATAGAGAGGAAGAGAGAGAAAGTGAAAAATCACGCCCCAGGGAGAATGGCCACATTGCAGTCTCCTCCAATTTCCTTTTGGGATTTTATGTGCAAACGCACACATGCCTGGTGTGATTTTCAAGCTGCTGAGTCCATGACTAGACCAGTACAGTTGGCCATGTGGGACCCAGCTGCCAAAACCTTCACACTACCTACTGTCCTAATTTCTGCACTTATATCATGAGGTTAATACTTCCCCTACAGGGCTGTCATAAAAATTAAATAAAGGACACAGGTGGGACCTGCAGTTGACGTAATGGCTATGTCGCTGGACTCCCATGTGGTCGACCGTGGTTCGAGTCCTGGACCTGGTGGCCTAAACTCACACTGGGTGTGTGTGTATGTGTGCCCAAGATCCCGAGAGGAGAATGAAGAAGGAACTGTGGCATAGCCATCCCCCCGGGGGGTGATTTCTCACTTTCTGTCTCTAGCGAGCACACACACCCTATAGCAAAAACTTCTCCAAAAAAAAAAAAAGAAGGACATAGGCACCCATTTCATGGAGTTAGTGTTCCACCTGCATATCCTGCCAAAGGCCCCTCAAAGCTTGCAATCTCTTGAATGCACTTGCAGTCTCCTACTTCCCAGACCTCCCTCTCTGCTCTCTGTAAATAGACATACAGATATAAATAAGGCAAAGCAGCCTCCCCACAGCCACCCTTTACTAAAGTCTGAAGCATGCAAATCACCCTCATAAGTGAGGCTTTCAGGAACCAGACACTTGGCCAGCAAGTCCAGTTTCAGGCCATGGCCACAATGAGAGGCTAGTTAGAACAGGGGCAGGTCTGTCCCTTTCTCAGTGCCAGCTCCAATAACTGGTATGGTATACAGATATTTTCCTCATCACTTTTACTTTCTTTCTAGGTACTCTCAGGACAGTTTCTCTCTTTCTTCTCTGCATCTGACATAACAGAGTTGAGTGGGAAACATCTCTAGAATGGCTTTCCTTTGAGCCCTGGGACCTTCTTTTCTGCCCTTTCCTGATCCAATCTCAGAAAGAATTTGGGGCACAAATAAGAGGCCCATTGTAGGAATTGGGTTTCACTCTGACTTCTTGCTTACAGAGAAAGACAAACACTTCTCCATGTCTTGGGGGTACAGGAACCAAAGCTACTCACAAGATGTAAGTGACCAGTAACAAGAAGATGGTCTACAGTACAGGCACAACCTCCAGGGTGACAACTCAGAGTTAAAACCCTGTCCCACAACCCACTGCTCATATATTCCTGCCTCAAGTCAAGTTTCAGTTTCATTTAAGTATTGTGCTATGTGACCTTTCCAGTTAAATCAAATGACCATATTAGAGCTATTTTTAATTTAAGAAAACATATTTGTAGAATAAAAACTTATAATTTACTCACCATTAATTTTTAACAGAGGTTATGGAAAAGGTCAAAATATAATCAAAAGAAAAACATAAGCCAACCCTAAGCACTGTCCCTAGGGAGCTGGATCCTACATGGTCAACTTCAGTTCAAATCCCATCCCTTATAGCTTGAAAAAGATGGGAGGTGTGTGTGAATTCATACCCTAAATCTTGATAGGGAGGAGGAATGGAGGAAAGAGACTGTAGTGTGACCATACCCAAGATCCCTAGGGACTGTGGCATGGCCATTCCCCCAGGGGTGGTGACTTCTCACTTTCCCTCTCACTGTCTCTGTCTCTCTCTCTCCAGTGAGTGCATGTGTCTAAAGCAAAAATCTCTACAAAAGAAAAAAACAAAGAAGTTCTCCAGACATAAACCCAGATCCCTCCCACGTGGGCCAGCCTCACAAAGTGTTGCATTTGACTGTTGCACCATCAACCGGCCTATATACGCACCCCTCATCACACCAAGAGCCCTGGTGAATAAAAAGCAGTCAATGGGCACCTTTGGAACAACCACGTCACTACAACCACGTACAGCAGCTTAGCCAACCCCACCTCAGATCCTTTGGTACATGAGTTGAGTACCTTCGACCAGTGAGAAAAGAATAAAGGGCTTCCACCATGGACATGCCCCAACAAGACAAATTACTATGCCTGCTATGCTTGGGCACCCCCATCATAAACATCCTCTGTTTCATCAGAGTTTTGGATCTAGTGTTTTCCCTGTGCCCAAATAGAAAAAACAAACCCAGAAAGGTCTGAAAGAACTGGAAAAAATTTCAAGCCAGATGGTGAAAGAACTCCTTTACCTTAAAAATGGTATTTTCCTCCTCTTGTTGAGGGCTATGCCGGGTGGCATGTTTCCAGGGAATCTGGAAGCGTTTGGAGTCCCTGTGTAGCCAGATGAGCCCAGGATACAGGCCACTATCCACCTGGGCCACCAGCCAGGGCTTCAGCCGAACTCTGCGGGGGTGGAGGGCCATGATCTGGGGGGAGGAGAGACGAGAAGTGGGGAGAGAAGGAGAATTAGGCCAGCCACTGGGAACTCTTCCCAGCCTCAGTTCCCGTATGATAGAGCTACCGTTTCACTAGATTACAGCAAAGAAACTAAATATGGGAATAAACTGTGCCAGGTGGGAAAGAAAAGAAAAGAGGTTAAAAGGTTCTTTTGATTCTTATTCCAAAGCCATTTATACTTCATGCTCTAGCCAAATCAGACTTATCATGCAAGCAGATCACATTTCTTCTATTTAAATCCCGAGGCAGAAAAATAAAAAGGTGATGTCATCCCCACTGGAACACAGTCCTTCCTGAAGTGCCCAGGGCTTTGGAAGAAAGGGGTAATTGCTCTTTCAATCTCATCTCAGAAGGAAGAACAAAATGAAAACTTCAAGTATATAGGCAAGAAACTGAAGCATGTTCTTTTTTAAAACAAGACAACAAGAGGTGAATGGCAATATTTCGGTAAGAAATGGCGCCATCGTAGTGAGAGAGGAGGGGAGAGACAAATCCTGGATTCTGAAGTCCTTACTTACATGCACGGGCAGGCAGTGTGTCCCTGGGGGCTCTGAAGAGCTGAACCTTCAGTCAGCTTTCCTTTCCTTTGGTCACTCAAAGATTCTGTACCGAGAAAAGGAGATCTCAGCTGATTATCCACACAAGAAGCAAGTTCTGGGGAGGCTTAGGAACAGTGGAGATGAAAGCTCTGCGATCACTTCCCTATAACTGAGTCTATAAAGCTTGGAAGTCCTAGAATAATCATCTACTAGATCCCTACCGCTGAGTACTAAAAAGTCATAAGACATAGCTAGAAAAGCCTCCCCACCTGGTCTGTTTATCTCCCTACAGACGCTGGAGTGGGCCGATTGGCTGCAGGAGTCAGCCTGGGTAAAGTCTGCAATTGATTCTCATAAAAATACACAGACATAGCAGATAACATTCAACAGCAGCCAAGGCACCCACAGTAGAAAATAAAGGCCTGCCCAGAGTGGGTAGGGAAAACCAGTTACTGGAGAACTATTTGCCTAGATGTTGCATTTGGATTTTTTGGTGTTCTGTTTTATTGTTTTTACTGAAGATGAGAAAGGGATGTCTGGAAAAATGACACTCATTCAATAGGTATTTGTTATCAGCGATTGTGTGCTAAGCACTGTGCTAGTTACTGAATATAAAAGCTCAATATTTTCATCAGATGCTTTTTCCTAAGGAAATCCACAATGGATCTACTCAGACCCCCACAAGAGCTTGAGGAAGACAGGAAAATAAGTCAGTCACCTTCATAGGCAGAGAGGTATGAAGACCTGGATTATGGTCCTGAAACCAAACCAGTTGAGTCAGCTGAAGGCTCCCACTGGCAGGAGTGTAGAAGAGGGGGTGGCCTCTAACACCACCTCTCTCGCCCGGCTGAACTTTCAACAAATGCAAAAACCCAAGCCCCACTCATTGACACTTTAAGAGCAAAATGGGAACTGCTCTCACCTGAGCCTTCTGACCCACTTACCAAGTCCTCCTGCAACTGAAACCTTCCTTGGGGGAGCAGAGCTCACAGTGGACAGATGAGGCTGGTAGGCAGTACTCAAGTGCTCCCACGGTCCTGGCCTTGGTTTAGGGTGTTTTGTAGGGCAGAATGTGAAACCATCACACCAGGGAATACAGTTACACCTTATAAGGAGGAAGGACGCTTATCCTTTCAAGGACAAGTTCTAATTTTTTCTTCCCCATCTGAGTCCTACTGAAAAGGGGCTGGGGAAAGGAAGGAAAAAGAGGATAAGAAGGGGCCAGCAAATGGTATGGTGGTTAAGGCGTTGGATTCCCACATGCCTAACCACAGTTCAAGACCTGGACCTGGAGGCTTGCTTTCTCAATTTTTCTCTTTCTCTCTCTATGGGCAAATTGAAAAAAATAATAATAATAAATTTAATAAATAATTCTCAAAAAAAGAGAGAGAGAGAGAGAATAGGAAATAAGAAAACCAGGCAATTTAGTAAGGGGCTTTTGAGGATTTCTACTGCACGACCAGTAAGTTCTATATTTTGGGCCTATCAGATGTATAACATCCACCTTTCATTGACCATACACTTGGAAAAAAGGGCTTCCTGTCATTGATCACAGTCTATCAAGACAAAATTAAGGCAACCAGGCCAAGACAGGGAGCCACACCTAGTGATGGAGAAGCAGCCACCCATAGAGATCAGCAGTTAGATCTACAGCCTAGGTTCTCAGTGTTCTCCCCAGATGGGACTACACATGAGCAACCCTGCCTCAGCCCCAGCCTGCCCTCCTCCCTGCCCTACCTCCCTCTCCACCTTCTGAAAGTCAGCCAAGACCCCTCCCAGCTGCTACCCAATAACTAAGACTAAAATCAGGCAGAGAGGCAGAAACTAAAAACAACTAAAATGACCAAGGGGGGAAATGATTCTCTATAATGTCACATCCACAGGCTGCAACATCAAGCAGCCATTAACAACAGAGTAGGTGGCTGAAGAATTTTTATTAGACTTGAGAAAGGTTTATAATATGAAGTTAAAGGGGGAAATGAAACATGCAACATTGACTATGCAGCATCATCTCCATTTTATAAAATAACATACTTGCAAACATGCTCATACACATGGAACTGAAAAGGAGAAATATACATACCAGTGTCATAAGATATCCTTCCCTATATACTTTCCTATATAATTCACATTTTCCTATCATGATATGCTTTGATTTATAATTAAATTTTAAAACTACAATATAATTTTTTTGAGTTTGTTTTGTTTGTTTTGTTATAGGGCACGTGTGCTCTCCAGAAATATAAAGAGATACAGAAAGCAAGAAATCACTCCCCCAGGGGGGATGGCCACGTTGCAATCACTTCTCCCCCATTCTCCTCTCAGGATCTTAGGTACGCACACATGCCCAGCGTGAGTTTAAGCCACCGGGTCCAGGATTTGAACCGTGGTCAACTACATGAGAGTCCAGTGACATAGCCATAACACCAACTGCTGGTCCCCAATATCATTTTTTTGTTTTAACCAGAGGACAATAAGACATTTCTTATGAAGGACAGTATCCAGACCCTCATTATCTGCATAGGCTTCACAGTATTCACATGTACTCTTACTATGTCCGACTTCATCCTCAGAATCCTGGAAGTGGTATTATCTTCATTCTACATCTAGGTTAACTGAGGCACAGCAAAGTTAAGTGCTTTGCCTAGGGCCTGGACCCAACACTCCTGTATGAAGTCCTGCTATGTCCCTCCCACCTGGTAAACCAAAAAATTTAACAACAAAGATCCAGCAGCACGCAGGCCCAAAACGGATTAGAGTTGATACCACAGGACATTCACTCTCAAACATAGGGAAATCAGAGTTCTCACTCTAAACCTTCTTACCATCCAAATTCCAGCACCTGTAGAACCCCTAGCCTAATAAACTCAGTTCTGGTGTCTCTAGCTGCCATCACAGCAAAATTCAAGGCCAGTGTCTCTAACAAGTATTTAGCCAGTCAGAGGACAAAATGTCAACCCATTCACTCTCTTCACACTGAGCAGAGAGCGAGGACATTTTCAACCTCCCCAAGGCACTAACTGTCCTCTCTCACACCCCATTCCAGTCCTCTATACCCTCACTGCTACCTCTGCAGCCTCTGCTCAGACTAACTGCAAACCCAAGAGTTGGCCTTTGGTAGTTTTGCTCAGAGCAGAATTCACCCACCATTTGTCTCAGACAGGTCTTAGTTGGTGGTCCCATTTTCCCTTCCTCCTGAAGGGAAGGGAGATGCTATTCTCCAAATTTCTCAGCCTTCCCTTCATTTAGTTTAGCCCCAATTAGGGGTAAACTTCTAGTCTTCCAGGAGTGACATTAAAAGACTATGGGACTAGCAGTTGACGTAATGGCTATGTCACTGGACTCCCATGTATTCAACCACGGTTTGAGTCCCAGACCCGGTGGCTTAAACTCACACCAGGCACGTGTGTGTGCGTACCCAAGATGAGAGGAGAATGGAGGAGAAGGGATTGCGGTGTGGCTAACCCCCCTGGGAGGGTGATTTCTTGCTTTCTGTCTCTCTGTCTCTGTCTTTCTGGCAAGCGCACTTTCCCTATAGCAAAAACCTCTCCCCCCCCAAAAAAAAGGACTATGAAGGGGAGTTGCAGGGTATTGGGCACTGCTACTGTGCATTTTGCATAATCTAACCCTAACCCTAAACTCTCTCTTGGGTCAGGGCCCACTTTCCTACTAGTACTCAAGCTCCATCTCCCTCCCCCTTTCTGGGCTTCCATCTGAACATCCACCAGAGCAGAGGTCGAGGTAGGGTGACCCCCTTTACCACAACACAGGGTCCCTAGAAAGAATGGCACCCCAGGCCTTCTTTACAGGCGGGCCTGGGAGACTTTTTCCCTTTTCTCCCTAACCACCCTCCAGCCCCTTCAGGCAAAGAGGGCCTCACCCCCAGAGCAACCACGCCCAGCGCCACCCTCCCAGACACCTAGCTGGGCTACTTGGAAATCCATGGGTGTCTCCCAGGCACAGGGCAGGGGCTGACTGTACCAAAGAAACTCAGGGAGGGAAAACAAACCGGCCAAAGCTCCCGGCTGTGCTCACCTTCAATGCTCCAAAACAACCACCTGGACCAACGGCCAGCGGGCCTGGAAAGTCCCCTCTCTGGGGTTCAGGAGCCCGTGGCCAAGCAAGTTGTAAGTCCAAAGGGGAGGGGGGCGGTGCCTTCGCTCTGTCCGAGGTGGGGCGAGTTGGGGGGCCCTAAGGCAGCGCCCTCCTTTTCGGTAGGGAAGGAAAGCGAGTTGACATAGTTCGGGATCGGGATCGGGAGGGGCCTAGCGCTACAGAACTTGGACCGCCCCAAAGCTATCTGGAGGAGGGCGAGAGGACAGGTACCCAGCTCCAGTGGGTGTCCCTAATAAATGGCCCCAAGCACACTCTCACGACCCCCCAAACTCTAGAGCAGACCATTCCCCACCCCCGGGCGTGTCTCTTCTTCCTCAAGCTAGTCTCCAGAAGTCGGCGTCCCCACCTTTCCTCAAACCGGCTGCCCGGAGCGCGTCCCTTCGAAGCGAGTCCGCTGCTGGGATCACCTGTCGCCACCACACTCCTCGACAACCTGGCCAAGTGGTGCCCGGCTCTGGACTGCGGGATCCTTTCCCTGTCCCGCACTAGCCCTTACCTGCCCGGCCCAGGTGCGCGGAGCTCACGTCAGCGCCTCGCCCCAGGACGCCGCAGCCCCCACCGCCGCCCGCCACGCCTCCCAGGTGTGGCCACGCCCCCCAGCGCTCAGGATTGGCGGGCGGGGGGGGAAACAA
>NW_006160147.1:8159265-8215469 GCF_000334495.1 Tupaia belangeri chinensis
TGGCGGGCGGCGAGAAATATGACACTCTGCTTTCCTGGGCAGCCCAGCCCCGCCCCGCCCGGCCTCTTCTCTACCCTACTCCCCAGCTTCTAACCCAGGCTAAGAAAAGTCCCAGACTCAGGCCCAACCCTTGGCCTCAGGGCTGGTGGTCCTGGGAAGTAGAAGCGACTAGGAAGTCAGTTCTAAGGTGAGAGGTGGCCGCCCCTCCTTCACGCCCCATTATTACCCTGTAATATGGAGACAGTTAAGCACAAATAAGAGTTCTGAGTTTCGAGGTGGCGCCACTACCCGTGGCCCAGTGTAAGGAGGGTTGAACAGCAGTGGGAGGAATTCAGGATACTTGGTCCTGTCTGTAGGAAACTTGGTGGCTTTCAGGACTGGAATACCTCCTTTACTCGGCCCCTCATCTGAATGTCCCTGGGTTACTTATTACTTACCTTCGTTTCAGTTTTCTCATCTCTTCAATGAGAAGAATAATACTCGCGTTTTCCAGTCACTGTAGGGAATGATTGAAAGCATAGTCTTTAGATCAGTTATGGGGGTTCAAACCCCATTTCCATCAGTTACTACAGACTTGGGAAAGCTTAAGCTCGCTAGGTTTCAGCTTCTTAATAATAGTACACAGGGTGTTGTGGAGATTCAACAAATCACCACCTATAAAGTGCTTGGAATAACTTTAGCAGTTATCAAGGGCAGTGTAAGTACTTCTGATTATTATCAGTAAAGGATAAAAAGTACCATATAGACAGCACCTCACAGAATAATTATGATATTCAAGTCCTGTTGTCCCTTAATAAGGGCTTGATGGCAGGTCTCCCACCTTCCGGGTCCACAGCATAGAGGACATGTTCACAGGGAGAATGAGACACAGCCCACCCTCAAGTTCGGACAGGTGAGACAGCATGAGGGGACACTTACATTTTGGTGTTTAAAGCAAGGAGTGAGAAACTGTAAAGAAGTGATGTTATGGGTTGAACTGCATCCCCTAAAATCCGTATGTTGAAGTCCTAACCAGCAGTATCACAGAATATGACCCTATCTGGAGATAGGATCTTTATTGAGGTAATAGAGTTAAGATGAGGTCATTACTACGGGCCCTAATCAGAAAGACTGGTGTCCTTATAAAAGGAAGCAATGTGAACACACTAGAAGATGCTGCAAAGAGACACAGGGAGAAGACGGTCATTTAGAAGCCAACAAGAGAGGCCTGGAATAGAGCCTTCCCCACAGCCCTCAGACTCTCCTGACACCTTGATCTTGGACTTCCAGCATCCAGAATTACAAAACAATACAATTTCTGTTATTTAACCCACCCACTTGGTCCCAATAGCCCTAGTAAATTAAATCAGAGGGTTGGAGAGCCCAGGTTGGTAATGATGTAGACTTGATTCCTAGACTCAGCTTAGCTTTGGGATACAGCCATAAATGGACCAGGAGGCAGCAAGGCCCTGAGGCCGGATTCCACCAGCCTCTGCCTCAACCACTGCCCTGTGGCCACTCTTCCCTTTACCCAAGGGAGGGCCAGGTCAGCAACACAGCCAGCTTTTTATTGCTGATGAGCTCACTGGATAAACTGCATCTTCCATCTGACCCAGGCAGGGGCTCCTGACCCAAACAGATAGTCCACTGCGTGTGTGTGTGTGTGTGTGTGTGTGTGTGTGTGTGTTGGGGGGGGCTGGGAAGAAGACCACCAGGAGACTGTCATTTGAGAGGAGCTTTTGCAAAAGCTCAATGGCATACAAGTATGAGCCCACCCACAGGCACTCGCTTTTGCACTGAAATTCCCATGACTAAGGGGATTTCTTAAGAGTCTTCTTTAGAAAACACATATTTTAGAACCAGAAAATTCATGCCAGGAGAGTCCTTCTAGATCCTCTAGTTTAGGGGTAAAACTGGTTTAGACATGTTTGATCCACACGGTCTTTTGACTACAAGAGACTTTACATAAAGATCCAGATTCTCGGCCTCTCCTGAAGAGTCAAGTGGTCTGGACACTATGGACAGCAGGTCTACGTGGCAATAGCTATGCATTCAGAAGGAGTCTACATGTTCTAGTCAGAAGAACCCCCTCCCCCCAATTTACTTTAATTGCCTGACCTTGTAGGCATCTGAGTTTGCAACCTCCCCTTTTTCATAGATGAAAAGACTGAGGCCCAGAGAGGTCAAGTGATTTACTTAAGGTCACATAGCAAATTAGCCACAAAGTCAACACTAGACCCCAAACTCAGATCTCTTTCCACTTGGACCCTGCTCTGTACTCTAGTCAGAGTCTATCCTGACTGACACTGCTCTGGCTGTTAACTCTTTAAATCATAAAGTGAAATAAATTGGGCCAGTCCCTGGTTAAGGAAGCCTGATCATACATGGCCAGCTGCACTTGGACTCCCAGTCCTGCTGGCTTGAAAAAAAATAAGCTGGGTGCATACACATGCCCCAAATCCTGATAGGATGGAGAAATGGAGAAAAGATTGCTGTAAGACCACACTCCACTGGGACCTGCATTTTCCCTCTCTCTCTGGTAAATGCATGTACCTTCCTGCAATACATAAAAAAAAAAAAATTAAAAAATAAATTCAGGACCAGCAGTTAACATAATGGCTATGCCGCTGAACTCCCATGTAGTCGACTGCAGTTCGAGTCCCAGACCCAGTGGCTTAAACTCATGCTGGGTGCGTATGCGTGCATGCCCAAGATCCCAAGAGGAGAATGAAGGAGAAGAGATTGCAGCATGGCCATCCCTCTGGGGTGGGGGGTGATTTCTCACTTTCTGTCTCTCCATCTCTTTGTCTTTCTGGCAAGTGCACACACTCTATAGCAAAAACCTCTCAAAAAAAAAAAATCACCCAAGGATCTAGGCATTGTCAATACTACAGTGAATAAAACCAAGTCCCAACTCTCATGTCAGTGAAAAGGGGTAAAGAGGAGGAATTATAATAGAGATCAGAAGGAACTTCCTGGCTCTTCGAGTAATGAGACCTGACATGAGGCCATCCTAAAGTGTTCTTTGCCTAAAACTCATCTCATCTGCTTGGTCTGGAAATTAAGAACATCTTGTGAACCTCTCCAAGGTCTCTGAGAAATCAGCTCTTGTATGTTCTCAAAAGAGCTTCTTCTAGACTTAGACATCCCCAATGTGGCTTGGCCTGCTCCATCATTTTGCCCTCCCTGCTGCTCAGGTGAACCATTGCTGACTCACTTGTGAGTCTGAGTTTCAGGCAGTGGGATGTGCATTTCAGCTTAGCAGCCTGATTCACAGCCACAGAAAATCGGGGAATTCCCCTCCCCTGCTCCTAGTCAGCTCTTATTTTGTGGGGAGGGGTCTCTTTCACCACCTAGATGTTAACCTCCCCTATGTCACACATCTGAAAATAGAGCTGAGACCCAGGTCCCACACCTTTCCCAGCAGAGCAGAGGGCATGGTAACTGGGAATCTAAAGACTCAGTACCGTGGAGCGCTTAGTCCTCCTGAAGTCAGTGACACCAAATAATCTCTGAAGCTGGAAAACTGCAGTTTGTTTGGGTTGCTAAAGACTAGTTAGGGACATCAAGTTAAGGAATCTAATTCTGTGTTCTTGCAAAGGAATTCAGACCCCAACCAGCCTTCTGGAATGCATTCCTTTCTTGGCCCTGGTTTATCTCTTGTTCCACTCAAGTATTTTCAGGGACCAGGGCTACAGACAAGTCTAACACATTGCCTAAACCACAGCCTAAACTGTAATGCACATAGGTTTAGTCTTACTGTCCCCGTTCTGTCCTCTTACCCTCTGGGGACTGCATCCTAGAATATGCTCCAAATCTGAGAACCATCAAGACCAACAACAGGAAAATAGCACATAAGTGAATCTCACTTTCCAACCCAAGCAATGGAACAGACTTTGGCTTGGAACTCTAGGAGAATTTCCCACTACATATTCAGAGCTATTCATACTCATTTATGACTCTTTTCATCCTTGAACCAACCTGAATAGTGTTCTCCAAGAAGCAGCTTTCTTTATTCCAAACTTGGATCTATGTGGGAGAAAAAGGATGAAAAACAAAGCCCAGTAAATCACTTGGAAGTAAGCTCCCCACTGGGGTCCTTCCTCCAATCTGCCTCCCCTTCACTATAGATCTGAAAGTTCATTTCTCATCTCCTCCTAGCACAGGGAGCTGCATTGGCTCTGAAAACAAAAGAACCAAACAAGAAACTGCAACCATGAATTTGAGGGTTTGCAGTTCTGACTTCAAATATACTGCCCTGTTGGGACAGAGTAGGTGCCTGATTCGGGCTTCATGATCAGCACCAACCACTCTATCTTGTGATTATATACTGCTTTGAAATGAGATAGTAGATATGAACGCACTCTATAATTGGTGGAGTGCATGGGGACAGGAGTGACCATCACTGCTTTTATCTGCTTTTTGTTTCCTCTGTGTAATCATTATCTCCAGTCCTAGGTTAAATCCTTGAGGGCAACCAGACAGGAATTCTTGCAGACCAGGGCTTCCTAGTACAATGTTGGACTCAAGTGTGAGCTAAACAAGCACTGAACAATGCCTGTATGTGCACCCAGAATTCCAAGATGAGAATGGAGGAGAAAGGATTGCAGTGTGGCCATCCCCTGTGGGGAGGTGCTTTCTCACTTTCCCTCTCTCTATTTCTCTCTGGCAAGTATACGCACTACACAGCAGCAAAAAAAAAAAAAAAAAAAAAAAAAAAAACAAACACACGCACATCAGGCACATGTGCATGCATGTCCCAAATCCTGAAAGGACAGAGAAATGGAGGAGAAGATACTGCAGATTGCATGCCCCAGTGGAAAGTGCTTTCTCCCTTGCTCAGTCTCTCTACCTCTCTCAGGTGAGTGCACGCACCCTCTGGAAATAATTGTTTGTTTGTTTGTCTAAGAAAGAAGGTGGTGCACTTGGGGCAATAGGAGGCCTAAGTGTCAGACCTCTCCCTGGCACTTGGTGACAGCAGCCTATGACCCTTGCTGTCTACCCTGAGCCCCTTCATGCACTGTTGCCAAATAAATTCACAGTTGCCTTCTAGTCTGAACAATGCCTAGCCCTGTGATTAAATTCTAGAGATAGCACTGAGGCCCTCAGAAACACCACCTGTTAGCTGCTTAGGTGTTTAGAGTGAGTCAAAAGGTGTCTCCAATTTTCTCTTACTTCCTGCTTACATGAGCTACTCGAATCTCAATTTTCTTACCTCATGCACAGGACTGACAAGTGAATTCAGCTAAATAAACAAAACAATAATAGGTCTCAGAAAACGTTATTTTTCTTCACTGTTGCATCCCTCACCCCTTGTCCTTTTCCAGCTTTAGGCAAGGATCCATTAAGTTCTGAGCATCTGGTATTCACTTAATAAAAGCCTGTGGAATTCAGAAATGTGTTACTGCATATTTATTCTTGGGATGGGAGGATATGAAGCATCTCCCTTCTGCTGACTGGACTAGGAGCAAAGCCCAAGTGTGGGTCTCGGAGCCTACTGAGTAATTTCCCTTGGGGAGATGTGGCTGAGGGACAGAAAAGGGAGGGTATAAATGACAGCTCTCTGGCCATGTAGCAGCCCCACCCATTTGCCCTCCACTGTGGGAACTTCCTCTTAATGCAGTCCACATGCCTCAGTCAACTAGCCTCCTGTCCAGCAGTCCTATGGATCCATGGAGAATGTAGGGACAGCATCCACAGAAGTTTCACTCTTAAGTGGCTCTGGACTGGCCAGGGATGCCCCGTGGGCTCCCTTTCACACTAATTTCTCCACATTGTCTTGGACTTTAATTGCATAGCATTCAGAAATGTCATTTGATCTTGTCTCTGCCTCTAAACACCTACAGCCCAAACTGTAGTCAATTCCTACAGCTTGAATCCCAGTTTTGTCTAAGCTAACCCAAGGCCAAGAATATGAGGAGATGACATGGAGGGTTAGAACAATCAAGGAAGGGAGGGAGGAACACAGGAGTTCAGGGATGGACAGTGGCATGGCAGTAACACAAGGCTGACTTACATGGGAAGGTTCTGGGATGGCGTCCAGAGGCCACCCTAAACACTTCAAGTGCATGTGCACTTCAATCCAGGACTGGAGGCTGGGGGTGGATAGTGGCACAAAGTCTCTGTTGGAGACAAAAAAAGAAAGAAATAAAGGAAAAGAGAGAGAGAGAGAGAGAGAGAGAGAAAGAAAGAAAAAGAAAGAAAGAAAGAAAGAAAGAAAGAAAGAAAGAAAGAAAGAAAGAAAGAAAGAAAGAAAGTAAGTTTCAGTGTTTGTCTCATGCTACCCCTAGCAGAGAACCCTAGAATCAGGAGCAAATGGCATTTGGGTCTTTCTAAAACAAAACTAGACCAGGACCCTGGGTCTGCTTCACATGAGATATAAGCATCATCCCTTCATCAATTGTTTTGTAAATATTTATTGAATACCTACCACACACCATCAAAATCCCAGCCCTTTTCAAACTGCCTCTCATTGTCTCCTCCTATCTTACTGAAGCCTTTTGTTTAAACTTTCACTTAGACCACCTCCTCGCTCCAGTTTCCAACCCCACTCCAATCTATTCTATAGCCTCAGTGAGCTCTGACCCATCACTCTCCTGCTCAAAATGGTCTCTTAATGTGGATTGAATCAAGCTTTTACTCACTCAACCAACAAATGATCATCGTGTATCCATTGTGTGCCAGGCTCTGCTCCAGGTGCTGGAGATGTAGCCATGAGTCGGACAGACGGACACAAATTTCTGCTCTCATGATGCTTATATTCTAGTGGAAGAGACAGACAATAAAGGAGATAAGCAAGTAAAGTATGTTAGTCAATGGTAAGTTCTATGAAGAACAATAGGGCAACTGAAGGAGGTTGGTAGGGACAGGGCTGGAGTGAACTGTTCGATAGACCAACCAGGGAGAAGATGACATTTGTGTAGACATCTCAGAATGTGATGAAGGAAGTCATGTGGATATCAGAGGGAAGATCATTCCAGAAAGAGGCTGCAAGTGAAAAGCCCTGAGGCAGGAGCATGCTTCCCCCAGTAAAGGAAGGGCTGGGAGGTCAGTATGGCGGGAACAGAGTGAGGGGTGAGGGAGAGGAAAGCAGGAGGATGTGAGTTCTGAGAGGTAAAGGCTTTTACTCTGAGAGCAATAAGGCACCCCGGAGGCTTTTGAGCAGAGGAGTGACATGAGGTAACTTGTTTTGCAGGATCACTCTGCTGCTGTGTTTAAGGTAGACAGACAGGAGAAAAGGGCCAAATAGGGAGACCAGCTTGGAAGGTCCCTTTCTGGCCCTGGCCTGCTTTTCCAACCACCACTCTTGCCATTGCACTACTCATCAACCATAACCAATTCTTCATCCTTGAACATACTCTGCACATGCTCCCTTCCTGCCTTTGATGAAGTTGCCTCCTCATGGACTAGTAATAACAACAGCTGGAATAACAATTACTGCTTATTAAGCCTCAAGAATTCCATTCAGACATTTTTCCTGCATTATCTAATTTCATTTACAGATATTCTCTTAATTTCTTTTTTTTTTTTCTTTCAGTGCCAGAAGCCATATGCACAATCCAGAGAGAGAGAGAGAGAGAGAGAGAAAGCCCCTCCCAATGGGGTCTGGTCATACTGCAATCACCTTTCCTCCATTCTTCCTTCCTATCAACAAGCACACATGACCAGGGTCAGGATTTGAACTGTGTTCAGCCATGTGAGATCCAGCTCCCTCCACACAGTGCTTATCTATTCTCTCTGGGCCAATCCCAGACATTATCATTTTTTATGTCATATTTTGTCCCCCATCTATTGGAGAGCTGAGGAATTTTACAAATTGTCACCAAATTGGAAGGCACCCTGGTGACAATCATGAGATGTAGAACAAGTAATGACCCTGTGTTCTCAAGGGGAACATTTGCATCTCTGAGGATCTCTGGACCACGTGTCCCTCTGGGCATTTTTTTCACAAAAGTCTTCACAAAGGAACATGATGCTTAAGATGATTCTTAAAGGTCAATGTTAGTTTTCTGGACAGAAAAATTGAAGCGAAAATTATTTCAGGCAAAGAGAACAGTACTGCAATTGTGCAAGAGTGCCTCCGGATAGTCAGGAAGCTGCAGTTGACTGGCGCTTAGCATCTGTAGTAGTGAATTAGGCAGGAAACAGACCAGGAAGACCTTGCACATCAACTCAGAGAGTTGGATGTTTTCCTATTGACATTGGGAGGGGGCATATATAAAGGTTTTAGATAAGTAAGACAAACAACCAAAAACATTGTTTAGATTGAGCAAGGAAAGACTGTCTAGAAATGGTAAGGGTGGTGGCCACCTGGAGATCATGATTCTTTCTAAAGGGAGGAGCCACTATGTAATGGGCTGATGGCTGCCATATGGAAATATAGGCCCAGTTTTGCTGCAGAGAGGACTAGCTTTTCATGTAAAACTTGCCATTTTTAAAATACACTTTGCAAGAAATGATTTAAAAAATTTAATCACATGAACTGTATAAAACACCCTACTGGAGCTACCACTTGGGGTATTCTGCCCGTGAATATAAATAAGATCTAAGAAGACAGGGTTCTGTTTGTCTTCTTCGCTACTGTCTTTTTTGTGGTAGGTGCTCGATATATATTTGCTAATGCATGTGTATAGATCAGTTCACAGGATTCCTATTTTACACTTGAGGAAAGTGAGGCTTAGAGAGGATAATCTCCAAGATCACATGGAAGGTGGCCAAGCTCAGGTTCAAATCTCTGAACTTCAAAACAAACAAATTGACTTGAAGATGCATGGGATAAGAGAAGAAAGGGCCCTTCGTCATGGTTGTACGCCACCCCCGATCCCAGGACTGTCCCCACATGTACTCCACATCCTGTGTGTGGGCTCACCTGGTTTTAAATCCCCAGGGAAACTTCTGATCCCACTAAGACTGCTTCTCCCCTCTTATTTTGTTGAGACCTAGGGATCAGAGACAAGACCGCCCACACACCACCTGTCCCTCCCCAGCACAGTGACATCTGCATAACGTTGAGCCCTGAAAGGTAGCAGTTTCTCCTGGGCCTTTGGAATCCAAAGATAGACCCGCTAGGCCTATTCTGGCCAGGTGCCTAGCCAGCTAAATCCTTTGGTGTAGCCAGGAAGCTGTAAAAGTCTATCTGCTCTAGTTCACTATTTACAAAATACTATCAGCAGAGCTGGGCATGGCTGCTACATAAATAGAAACTGATGGAGGTGGGAAAACAGTAGACCCAGTAAAGGGATATTTGAGGAAATAAAATACTAACATTAGAAGCATCTAAAATAGGAGTTAAGATTTCTACGAAGATCTATTCAGTTGAGATAAATTGATCCTCCCTTCCTCTCTTCCTCTAGTCAGTAAACACTGAATAAGACTTTCAGTGTGCCACATCTCCATAACGAGCAGGTCATAATTTGAATGCCCATGAGCTGGGTGTATAACGCTTGATTCATAATATTCATGGACTTCTGAATTATTAAGAAAGGATAAGGGGGGGTCGAAAGGAGGTGTGGTGTTAAGGCACTAAATTCCCACATGGCCAACAGGCTTGAAAATCACTCTAGGCACGTCTGCAGGGTGATTTCTCACTTTTCTTCTCACTGTTTCTCTGTCTGGCAACTGCACATGACCTAAGGCAAAAACTTAAAAAAAAAAAAAGAATGGATAAGGAAGGAAGGAAGGACACACTCCAGGGTTTTACCATTGCAATTCCCGGGAGAAAATTCACAGGGGAAAGCTGTTCCCCAGTAACTACCTGGGAATTGCTGCCCTTGGAAGGCGAGGTTGAGGCCAAGTGTTCTGCCCCTGTGTGTACCAGAGCCCTTACCCACCCCCACCCCCACCACCCTTCTCCACAGTACTGCCAGCTAGTCAGCCAGGTTCATCTAGACACTTCTATTTGACTTAAATGGCTTTATTTTCAAGTTATCAGGGAATTTTAAAAGCCGTTTATATATTTTTAAATACTTTATAATAATTTCATTAGAAAGAGTCTTATCCAAGGCCCCATAGCTGGTAAGTGGAGAGTGGGAGGTTGACGCTGCCAGCTCCCTCTGACCCCGTGCCTTTTGCATTAGGTCATGAAAGGGGACCCTGAATGGCGCTTTGGTGGCTAAGCTTGCCCAGAGGCCAGAAGTAATACCTCAGGATGTAAAAGGGTGGGACCATCTGTTTCCCCATGGGGAGGAGGGGGGTGGTGAAAAAGGCCCCACATTCTGTCCTTGACCCTGACCGAGCCTAGGGGCTGGGGCTGGAGCTTTCAGGGCTTGGGAACTCCCCAGTGGGTCAACGTTTGGAGGCCCTGAGAGTTTCAGTCGAGCTCAGAGCAGGCATTGCAACCTCCCAGTTGCTATTCTGTGCCCGGCGAGTACCAGCTTGTCTTCCTTCCCCACCCAGCCCGGGAAACCAGCAGCACAGCTAGTTCAGGCCCAGACCCGTCCTGGCAGCCGGATTCCAGCCTAGGCAGGAAGTTGAGCTCAGCCCAGTGACCATTTCGCTCTGGTTTTTGTCACAGAAGAATTTCCATTCCAGCAGATCGGGGTGATGTGGGTGGGTGGCCCCAGGTTTCTCCCTTAAGCTACAGAGTGGTGGTGGGGTGAAGGTAGAGGATAGATAAGGAAAGGTGGGTGGGGAGAGAAGATTTAGAGATTCCATTCCTGAGGCTGCTTCACCCCCAAATTCCAAGACAAATAAAGGAGTTGGGAAGGCTGCTGCATCTGTCCAGCTGCCTAGCCCTTGAGTCCTCTCCCTAGAGAGCTGAAAGGGGGGGTTTCTCGCATTCCCAGATGAGGGTGGGAAAGAGGCTAGGCCTCGACAGGTCTGGAGAGTTCCTGTTCCCTGTGCCCCTGGGGGAGCATGCCCAGACTTGCTGACCTCTCAGGTAGGAGTCTGCCAGGTAGGAAGCTGGACCTCCAAAAGCGTGTGTGTGTGTGTGTGTGTGTGTGTGTGTGTGTGTGTGTGTGTGTGTGTGTAGGAGAGCATAGGGCGTAGAGCAGCCAGATTCAGCAAACAAAAACACTGGACATTAGTAACATTTGCTTTTCAGATAAACAGAGTAATAGTTTTTGGCATATTTACTGTTTATCTGAAGTGCAAATTTAACTGGGTGTCCTTGACTTTACTTGGCCACCCCCAGTAGAGAAGATCAGGTCAGGACTCAGGGCGACTGGACCTGGGCTGAGGCTCCTTCCTCTGCCTCGCAGTGTCAGCCACACGCAGCCACTGTCTGGACATACATAGCGTTGCCTTTTACTGCTCACCACCCTGAAGCAAGAGAATTCCTAGGTTTTGGCCCCGCCCGGGGCTCCAGTCCACACAGCTTAGTCTCCTTAGACTTCAGCTCTCAAACTCAGGAGACTTTCATGTCAATAGTTAATGCTCCGTCCTGGAGCCCCTTTGAAGATGAAAAGCTCCCCTAAGAAGTGAGGTGCTCTGTTGTAATTAACTTAATTAAAAGCATTTTTTTTCTCATCGTCTCATAGAAAACTGGGAGACTCTTCACTCTTTGTGAGACATACAGATGCTCCTCAACTTAGGAGTAGTTACTTCCTGATAAATCCATCATAAGTTGAAAGTAACATGTCGAAAGTACATTTTAAAAATTTGTATTATTATTTTATTTTTATTTTATTTTTGCTGTAGGGTGTGTGTGCTTGCCAGAGAGAGAGGAGGAGGAGAGAGAGAGAGAGAGAGAGAGAGAGAGAGAGACAGGAAAAGAGAGAAGGAAATTGAGAAAGGACTTTTGGGGGAATGACCACACTACAATTCCTTCTCCCCGTCTCAGGATTTTGGGTGCACACACATATGCCTGGCATGTTTTTCAGTCCTCAGGTCCAGGACTTGAACTGTACAGTTGGCCATGTGGGGTCCAGTCACTTTAACCACCATGCCACCAGCTAACTGTAAAATTATTTTTAATTGACACAAAAATTGTAATATTTATGGGGTACAGTGTGACTTTTCATTGCCTAAATACAATGTGTTATAACAAAATCAAGATATTTGCATATCCAACACATGAAAAAATGCATTTAATACATCTAACCTATCGAACAGTTTAGCTTAGCCTCCTCGCCTACTCTAACTGCTCAGAACATTTACATTAGCCTACAGTGGGGCAAAATCAGCTAAATAAAGCCTATTTTAAAACAAACTAATGGGAACCAGCAGGTAGTGTAATGGCTATGTCGCTGGACTCCCACGTAGTCAACCGCAGTTCACGTCCCGGACCCGGTGGCTTAAAACTCACGCTGGGCGCGTGTACGTGCGGAGACAAGATCCCAAGAGGAGAATGGAGGAGAAGGGACTGCAGAGTGGCCATCCCCCCTGGGGGGTGATTTCTCGCTTTCTGTCTCTATGTCTCTCTCTGTCTGGCGAGCGCACACGCCCTATAGTGAAAATCTCTCAAAAAAAAACAAAAAACAAAAAACAAAAAAAAACTAATGAGGGACCAGCAGTTGGTGTAATGGCTATTTCACTGGACTCTCATATAGGTAACAGTGGTTCAAGTCCTGGACCCGGGACTTAAACTCTCACCAGGCACGTGTATGTGTGTGTCCAAGAACCCGAGAGGAGAATGAAGGAGAAGGGATTGCAACGTGATTTCTTGCTTTCTGTCTCTCTCTGTCTTCCTGGTGAACGCACACGCCCTATAACAAAAAATTTCTCCAAAAAGAAAATAAATAAATAAAATAAACTATTTAATATTTCAGTAGGCTAGAAAACAATCAAATCCAAAATTTGAAATACAGTTTTTATAGAATGTGTATCACTTTCAAACATTGTAAGTTAAGCTATCATAAGTCAGGGCTCCTGTGTATCCACCTTACTGTCCCAGGAGATGGACAACCACTTTTTTTTTAATATATAATATTTCTTACTTTTGTTACCCTTTTTTTTTTTTTTTGAGAGATTTTGCTATAGGCTGCATGCACTCACCAGAGAAACAGAGACACAAAACCAGAAATCACTTCCTCCCAAGAGGGGATGGCCATGTCACAATCCCTTCTGCTCCATTCTCCTTTCGAGATTTTGGGCATGCATGCACATGCACCTGGTGTGAGCTTAAGCCACCAAGTCTGGGACTCAAACTGCTGGTCCCGTTTTTATTTTTTCTTTTTCTTTTTTTACTTTAGGTTTTTGCCATATGGCACTTGTACTTGCCAGAGAGAGAGAGTGAGAAATCACCCCCCCTCCGGGGGGGGAATGACCACACCATAATCCCTTCTCCATTCTCATCTCGGAATTTGGGCATGCAGGGACCAGCAGTTAGCATAATGGTTGTGTCACTGGACTCCCATGTAGTTGACCATGGTTCGAGTCCCTGGCTTAAAACTCACACTGGGCGCGTGTGCGTGCTTGTCCACGATCCTAAGAGGAGAATGGAGGAGAAGGGATTGCAACGTGGCCATCCCCCCTGGGGGGTGATTTCTTGCTTTCTGTCTCTTTGCCTCTTTCTGTCTTTCTGGCGAGTGCATGTGCCCTATAGCAAAAACCTCTCTTAAAAAAAAGGAATTTGGACATGCATGCACACATGCCTGGAGTGATTTTCAAGCCACCAGGTCTGGGGTTTGAACTGCAGTCAGACATGTGGGAGTCCAGCGCCTTAATCACCATTCCACCTGCTGGCTCTACCAATTCTAATTTGATCCCAGCCCAAGCCTTGTCCTCACCATCCTTATTCCTGATATTCCTGGATGGTTGTTTTTGTCTTGTTTTGGGTTCTGTTTTTACTTTTTAAATGGTTCTTCACCAAGACAAGGCTCTTGACTTTCTGGGTACAGTGTTTGGGACATGCCATGTCCTGGATTGAAAACACCTGGCCAATGGAAAAGCCCAGAGCTACATTTCCTTCTTTCTTTTTTCTTTTTTTTCCTTTAGTTTCTACTACAAGGTATGTACACTTTCCAGAAAGAGGCAAAATGAGAACTCACACCCCAGGAGGGATGGTCACACTGTAATTCTCCTCTTTCATTCTCCTCTCAGGATTTGAGCTCACATGCATTTGTACCCATCATAATTTTCTCTTCTTTTCTTTTAAAGAACTTTTTAAAGAAATTTATTTATTTATTTTTATTTTACTTATTTATTCATTTATTTTAACTTGACCAGGGAGGGACAGAGTGAGAATGAGAGTGTGTGAAAGAGAGAGAGAGAGAGAGAAAGAAAGAAAGAAAGCCTCCTGGTTCGAGACTTGAACCACGGTCGGCCACGTGGGGTCCAGCCACCTTAACCAGCATGCCACCTGCTGGTCCCCCATCATGATTTTCAAGTTGCTGGTCCAGGACTCAAACCCTTCAGCTGGCTATGTGGCATCCAGCTGCCTTAACCGCCATGCCACCTACTAGCACTAGCCTGGAGCTACGTTTCATCCTGAGCTTTAGACCTAGACAGAAGGAATGCTGGCTGCTGGGTCTCACCTCTCAACTTAGACACCCTGAGCACTAGGAGCAAACTCTTCCTTGAATCCGGGAGTCAGGTTATTACTATGCAGAGTGACACTGCAGGGGAACACAAGAGCATTTCTCTCCTAAGATAGCTGGTCACACAGCGCTAACCAGGGCAGCTAACACCTATGCCCCAGTGGCCCTGGAGAGAGTCTGTTGTAATAATTTCCTGGAGTGCATTCTTCTGCTTTCCACAGGAGGTGATAAATTGTCCCACAGGAAGAGCCACAGCATTTCGTTCCTAGTGGTCTAGCATAGAGGAGATGCTCAATATTACTAATTGGGTTGTACCAAATTAATCTTTCCTGATAGGATTCAGAAGCCCCTCCTTTCTTACCCTATGGAGGAAAAAAAATGGCTAGTTTTTTTTAATTTTTTAATTCTCTGGATTTTTCTCTATTAATGATTTTTCAAGGTCTTTTTGTTCTTTGGAGAACTAGTACTGGTTCCAGAGTAAGCTCCTGTGAGGTTGAAAAATGTCCTCCTCGGGACCAGCAGTTAGTGTAATGGCTATGTCGCTGGACTCCCATGTAGTTGACCGCGGTTCGAGTCCCGGTCCCAGTGGCTTAAACTCACGCCGGGGGCGTGTGCGTGCATGCCCAAGATCCCGAGAGGAGAATGGAGGAGAAGGGATTGCGTGTGGCCAACCCCCCTGGCAGGTGATTTCTCGCTTTCTGTCTCTCTATCTCTCTCTGTCTGTCTGGCGAGCACACGCGCCCTATGGCAAAAACCTTTCCAAAAAAAAGAGAAAGAAAAAAAAAAAAAAAACGCCTTTCTTCTCCAGCCTCTGCCTCTCATTTCATTGACTGAGATCAAGCAGCCAGACTTAGTTTGCCAGTAACAAAGTTACAACAACTTGAGCAACAGGGGACAAAATTATCCAAACATTTATCCAAACACTTGTTCAAAATCCCAAGTTGTATCTTCAGACACAAGTAGAGGAGCTGGAAGGTTGCAGGTAAGGCTCACTCTCCACCTCATTCAACATGGAACTGCAGTTTTACAACCTGCCTTTGTGGAATTTTTGGTGCAAGCATTTATAATAAATTCATGAAAGGACATTACTAGCTAAACATTTTATTTCTAAACATTTTGAGGCCTCCTGATAGAATCATCACAGTATGACACTGTTGTGAACCAGCAAATATGGGTGGACTCCACACCATTCTTTTGGGTCACTGTGTGGATATGGTTATGACATAAGGGGGATGATATGGGCCAACCTAAACGTCCTGCTCCCCACTGTTCCTGACTTCCTGTGTTCCCCCTCTATCCCTGTTGGTTCAGAGACCTTGCTTCATCCAACAAAGAAGCATCCAGATAATTCAACTCACATAGCTTGAGATGACTACTTGACATCCCTTGATGGTTGAGGTGGGAGACAGTGAATGTATCTGAGACAGGGCAAGTTCTTAGTTAAGAGAGATGAGGACAGCATGGGTAGGAGTTGAGCATTGTCCCCTGTGATCCAAGAAGAAATTTTTATTTTTCAGGTTTTTAGTTCTAACCAGGATGGATACATGAAGAAGAAAGCAATAGAAAATAAAAATACACACAAAGATGATATGCTATCTTATTCATAGGCTGGTCCCGTAGTTTAGCAGTTAAGGGTGCTGGATTCCACATAGCCAACCATGGTTCAAATCCCAGCCCTGGAGACAAAAAAAAATGATGGGAGCATGTGTGTTGTGTGCCGAAAATACTGATGGAAAGAAAGAACGAGCACACGCGCCCTATGGCAAAAACCTTTCCAAAAAAAAGAGAAAGAAAAAAAAAAAAAAACGCCTTTCTTCTCCAGCCTCTGCCTCTCATTTCATTGACTGAGATCAAGCAGCCAGACTTAGTTTGCCAGTAACAAAGTTACAACAACTTGAGCAACAGGGGACAAAATTATCCAAACATTTATCCAAACACTTGTTCAAAATCCCAAGTTGTATCTTCAGACACAAGTAGAGGAGCTGGAAGGTTGCAGGTAAGGCTCACTCTCCACCTCATTCAACATGGAACTGCAGTTTTACAACCTGCCTTTGTGGAATTTTTGGTGCAAGCATTTATAATAAATTCATGAAAGGACATTACTAGCTAAACATTTTATTTCTAAACATTTTGAGGCCTCCTGATAGAATCATCACAGTATGACACTGTTGTGAACCAGCAAATATGGGTGGACTCCACACCATTCTTTTGGGTCACTGTGTGGATATGGTTATGACATAAGGGGGATGATATGGGCCAACCTAAACGTCCTGCTCCCCACTGTTCCTGACTTCCTGTGTTCCCCCTCTATCCCTGTTGGTTCAGAGACCTTGCTTCATCCAACAAAGAAGCATCCAGATAATTCAACTCACATAGCTTGAGATGACTACTTGACATCCCTTGATGGTTGAGGTGGGAGACAGTGAATGTATCTGAGACAGGGCAAGTTCTTAGTTAAGAGAGATGAGGACAGCATGGGTAGGAGTTGAGCATTGTCCCCTGTGATCCAAGAAGAAATTTTTATTTTTCAGGTTTTTAGTTCTAACCAGGATGGATACATGAAGAAGAAAGCAATAGAAAATAAAAATACACACAAAGATGATATGCTATCTTATTCATAGGCTGGTCCCGTAGTTTAGCAGTTAAGGGTGCTGGATTCCACATAGCCAACCATGGTTCAAATCCCAGCCCTGGAGACAAAAAAAAATGATGGGAGCATGTGTGTTGTGTGCCGAAAATACTGATGGAAAGAAAGAATGGAAGAAAAAGGATTGTGTCATGACCACATTCCATTGTGGAGCTCTCTCTCTCTCTCTCATGCACATACTCGCTGGTAATTTAAAAAATTACATATAACATATCTTGTTCATTGTAAATTTATGCTCATTAATGTAAATATGAAAAAAGCTGATGTTCCAGGGACTTCATTATCTGAAGGAGAAAAGCTGCTTCCTAAACAGAAGGTACACAATTGTCAGGAAGAGGATGAAGATTATGGTGGCCCACCATGCCATCTGTCAGGGGTTCAGTAGTTACCACTGGGCTGTCAAGGCTATCATAGGGAGTTATTTGGGGACAGACAAAAGTGGGAGAACACTGATTTGGGCTAACAAGAAATTATAGACTCAATTTCATTGAAGATCATAATTCCTAATTTTTTTTTTTTTTTTTTAGATATTTTTGGTAAAAGGTATGGGCACTTGCCAGAGAAACACAGAGACAGAAAGTGAGAAATCACCCCCCGGGGGCGGGGGGAGGGAGATGGCCAAGTCACAACCCCTTCTCCTCCAGTCTCCTTTTGGGATCTTGGGCATGCACATACATGCTCCTGGCGTGAGTTTCAAGACACCAGGTCCAGGCATCAAACCATGGTCTAATACATGGGAGTCCAGTGACATAACTATTACTCCATCTGCTGGTCCCATAATTCCTAATTTATTTTTTAGTAAGGCCATGATCTTTATCCTAAGGAATTATTTTCTCCTTATTCTCTCCAAAAGAAAAAAGTTCTTGGGGCCAGCAGGTGGCATGGAGGTTAAGGCATCTGGATCTCACGTGGCTGACTTAGCAGTTCGAGCCCTAGACTCAGGGTATGAAAATCACTCTGTGCAAGTGTGCATGCCCAAAATCCTGAGAGAAGACTGGGAAAGGGATTGTGGCATGGCCAACTTCCCTGGGGAGGGGAGTTATTTCTTACTTTCCCATCTCTCTTTGTGTCTTTCTCTGAACATACTTACTTTATAGCAAAAATCTAAAAATTTAAAAAGAAACAAGAAAAGAAAAAAGGAAAAATTCTTCTAAGTTATACAGATCAATTGGGGTGCTCAGAAGAGTCATGATTTTCTTGGGGAAGATGACATATAAAAGACAAATAAGGAAAAAGAGCCTACTTGTCAGGCCCTCCCTGGGCTGCATTAATCACTCCCTCCTCTCTGTTCTCTTGGTGCATGGCTCACCCTTCATTAAGGAATTTATCACATGGTGATGAGGAGGAGAATCATCAGCCTCCATGGCTGCTCCCTGCCTACCCACTGTGAGCTCCCTGAGGCCAAGGACTTTGTTTTATTCTCTCCCATTAATTCCCTTGGCACTCAACTTATGCCCAGGGTGCAGTGGTGCATAATGAATGACTACTCAGCAAACAAACACCCTCCAGGTCCTAAACTGGACCCAGCAGCATATATAAAGTATATAAAAGTCCCAGCACTTAGTGTGGGACTGAGATCCGAATCCGATCTGAGTCCCACACCCTCCATCTTTAGTTCTTTGTAAACCTGCCTTTCTTGGGAAGGATCAGTTATAGACAGGCGACAATACCAGCTTTCTTCTTGCCGGTGGCGGTCCCTTCTCAGTTACCTCCTAGCTCTTCATCCTCGTCGTCTCTGAAATTGGCAGGACCCCAGGGCTCAGTTTTCAGGCTTCTCCTTGGTATTCACAGGAACTGATCTCAGTCAGTGTAGTTTCTATGCTGGCCACGCCGAGATGTGCAGGGGATGCTGCATCCTGGAGTTCTCCCCTGCCTCCAGAGGTGCACTCAGACCGGGACCTCTCCGCTCGATGTCTAATGGGAATCGCGTGCTCCGTAGGTGACCCCGATTATCGGGACACTTTCTGGGCAGAAGGATACAGGTCTCTGAACCTATAGGGATAAAGGGAGAACAGGAAGTTAGGAGTGGCAGGGAGGAGAACGCATAGGTTGGCCATGTGATCCCGTCATGTCATAACCATAGTGACCTGTGTGGACAGGGTAGAGTCCACCCATGTTTGCTGGTAAACTGAATTCACTACAGTGTCAGGTTGGGATGACTCTATCAGGACAGCCGTGAGATCCTGGTTTCGAGAAATGTAAAGAAATGGGAGGAAGCATTTAGTAAAAATAAGACAAAGTCTCCAAAGTCTTGGTGGGCAGCATGGACAATAAACGAACCGCTCAAGGAAGAGTCAAGAGCCCTGTCACCCCCACCCGACATCACTGTAATTTCCCTGATATCCAAATCTGATCACGTAACTCATTCCTTGAAATCCTTTAATGGCTCCTCATGTTTTAGGGGACTGGACCTCAATTTTTCAACAGGGCCTTCCCCGGGTTGGCTCCTTGCCTACCTGACTCTCCAACCTGCCCTCTTCACTCCATGGATCACTTGCAGTTCTCCAAACACAGCTCTCCACCTTTGCTCCTGCACCCTCTTTACTTTGAATGTTCTTTCCCTTTTTGTTCACCCAGGAAACCTGGCTCAGCCCATCCTCTCTGTTCCCTCCACAGCAGAATGAGTTTCTTATGAGTTCCTGCAGCCCTTTTCACATACTTTAGCATGTGACAGTGTAATGATTTGTTCATTGCTTTGTCTCCCTACTAGACTACAGGTCAAGAGAAAAGTCTGAGATTTGAACTTTTTAAATCCTTCATGCCTACTAGGAGCAATGGTGTGTTCTTGTAATCCGAGTGACTCAGGAAGGTTGAGGCAGGAGGACTGTGAGCTCAAGACTGGCCTGGGCAACACAGTGAGACCCTATTGAAAAAAGAGTCAGATGGGGCCACCACGTGATATGGTGGTTATAGCATTAGATTCCTATAGGGCCAATCACAGTTCAAGTCCTGGACCCAGTGGCTTGAAAATCATGCCAGGTGTGCATGCATGCATGCCCCAAATCTCAAGGGGAATGGAAAAGAAAGGATTGTGGCATGGCCATCCTCTTTGAGGGGTGATTTCTCACTTCCCCTCTGTTTCTCCCTATCTCTCTCTGGCAAGTGCATGTGCCCTATGGCAAAAACCTTAAAAAAAAAAAAAGTTAGTCACAGACCTATAGTCCCAGCTGGGAAACTGAGGCAGTTTAGCAAGAGCATTTTGAAGTAGTGAAAAAAATTAAATCCTTAATGCCTAGTGTCACGTCTGGAACATAGTAGCTACTTAGTGTTTGATAAATGAAACAGTGTATGTTCTTAGAGTCCTTGGAAATATGAAAAATATGTGTAGTAATACCAGTGTTCCACTAAAGAGAGCGATGTCAAACTTTATCTCCCCACACAGCATTTTAGGCCTGTTTTCAGTTTTAACCTACAGCTAACGGGAATCAACCCCTGATAAGCTTGAGAAAATGCATTTAATAATCACTGTATTCCAGGGTCAGGGTTTAACAACAGGTACTTCTTACTGAACGGGAAGGGTAGAAACCATATAAAGAAGAAACCACATTTCTATGTTATTCGCAATGCATTGCAAAGCTTCCCTTTCCTCAGACATGATATTTTCTAAAATACACTCCACCTGGCAACTTTATTGCTCCCTGTACAATAAACACTGTGGCATCCGATGACCACACAGCTTTCTAATTTCCTGTTGTCCTTTCTCTCTCACATCCTTCTCGAGCACACACACGTTGGTCATGAGGCCAGCCGAATCAGCCCACTGTCTCAGATCAAGAGTACAGATTAATTTTGAGTTCAATGTTCAGTGAAGGTGCCTGATTGACAAATGCTCAGCCTGGGAGCAGATTCCCTCACCTCCAGTCTGGGTAAACCTGTGCTTGCTGCTTTTTTAAGCATCCAGCATTGCCCGGTTCAGCCTTTATCAGAGCACTGTAATGGTCTGTGTACTCATCCGTACCCAGACAAGACCGTGAGCTCCTTGAGGAGGCTGGCATGGAGCCTATTGTATCTCATGTATCTTTAGCTACCAACATAGTACTTGGTACATGGTAAGTGTCTGGTAGGCACTTTTCTTAAAAGAATTATTTAATTTTTTGTATTGTTATAATAATTTTTAAAGAATTATTTAATTTAATTAATTCATTTATTTTAATTTGACCAGAGGGGTACAGAGAGAGAGAGAGAGACAGAGACAGAGACAGAGAGACAGAGAAAGTAAGAAGGCAAGCTGCCAGATCTGGGACTCACACTGTGGTCGGCCATATGGGAGCCCAACGCCCTTAACCAACACACTGCCTGCCAGTCTTAATCATTATAATTATTTTAAAATTTGTTACAGGGCATCTGAGCTCACTAGAGACAGAGAGAGCAAGAGTGAGATCAAGCTGCCAAGTCTGGGACTCGAACCAGTGTCTGCCATGTGGGAATCCAGTGCCTTTTTTAAAAAAAGAAGAATTATTTTACTTGACTTTATTTATTTATTTACATTTGATCAGAGAGGGACAGAGTGAGAGAGAGTGAGAAAACAAGCCACCAGGTCCAGGACTCAATCCACGATTGGCCATGTAGGAGTCCAGTGCCCTTAACCACCAAGCCACTCTGGCCCCGGAAATCCAGCACCTTAACCACCATGTAACCTGCTGGTTCTGACTCTTTTTTGAACAAATAAATAAGTTGTGTGATTTTATAAGAGTAGTGAGAGACCAATCTCTGCCAGTACTCTCAGGGAGAGGTTGGATTATTTTGGGTGAATACAGAGAAACACATATGTACATGAGGTGGAAGAGTTGGTCTCTCACGTAGGAAACGGTGTGATTTAAGATGAGGAGGACACACGGACACACACAGGCCCCTTCACAGAACCTTCCCAAACCAGAAGCTGTGTTTGCACATGGCTCCCTCTAGACATATCTGGAAAATATGTGTTCTTGCTATTCCCATAACTTATTACAGTAAGTTTCAGATCGCAAACATCTCCAGTATCTGAAAGTTACCCTCAAGTTGTGGGTCCCCCTGGCTCTACTGAGAATCTCACACAGACCCCTGCTTACTTCTGCAGTTGGTATTAGTAAGTAGTTTATCTGTTTATTTTTAAAAATAATTACTTATTTATTTAATTCCATTTGTCATTATTATTGTTTTAATTTGATCAGACAGACAGACAGACAGACACACACACATACACACACACACAGAAAGGGAAAGTGAGAAAGCAAGCTGCCAGGTTTGGGACTTGAACCATGGTCAGCTATGTTGGAATCCAGCACCTTTAACCACCACGCCACCTGCTGGCCCCAGTAGTTTGTCTTTTTAAATATAGAGCTATATATCAAAATAGCTCTTTCAAACCATGTGCACCACACTATTTGCAAGGGACTAAAATACAGCAATTTGTACAACACCATGAGTTCATAATAATAACAAAAAATAAAAACAAATACATGATTGGTCATCCTGAGAAGATTTAGTGATTAACTCCTTATGTTAGAAAATTAGTTGGGGCTAGCAGGTGGAGTGATGGTTAAGGCACTGGACTCCCACATAGCCAACTATGGTTTGAGTCCCAGACTTAGTGGCTTCCTTTCTCCCTCTGTCTCTCTGTCTCTCTCTCATTAAAAAAAGAGAATAGTAAATGAAGGGAAAGAATCAAGCATTTATTCTTCCCTATATAAACTGTACCTCAGGGTAACCAAACTTTAGTTAATGGAGAAGTTTCTCTTCATAGAAAGAGTTAAGCAAACAAATGAAGAAATGACAGAATTAGAAAATCACCATGATTTCGCCTTGAGATAGAAACGGAGTGCATTAATAAATCAATGAATTTGGACATAGAGCATCAACGTCTGGTAATATCACAAAAGGAAAAGCAATCGGACATTGTACGCTGAGGGAAGTACGAAATATCATCTTTAACAAAGTTTAACCAAACTTCTAGATTCAACAACCAATTTATGAGAAATATAGAGAACAAGGGAACATATTAAATGAATACAGTATTAAAAAAATATATGGCATTTAGAAGACAATCAGAGATTTAAACACTGGCCATATGATATTAAGCAGTGTCACTTTTTTAGGTGAAATAATGCCATTGTGGCTACTGTTTTTTTTTAAGAAAAGAATTCTTATCTTTTAGAAATGCATATGAAAATATTCACAGGTGAAATGATATATGTGAAATTCACTTCAAAAATAACAGAGTGGTAGCCTAGGTCCACACACATAAATGTCACCCCTTGTGGAGCTGGGCTGCACAGTACACACAGGTTTGGTTCCTGTGCCCACCTGAACATTGGGCATGGTTGAGTGAGCCTGTAATCCTGGCTAATTGCAAGGCTGGGGCAGGAGGATCACCACACAGCAAGACCTTGTGGAAGTGATAAATACCTATCTCATTCTCCCTCCATTTCCCCCCTTTTCTCCCTCCCTTTTTATCTTTCATAAATGACAAAAACAAACAAACAAACAAACAACAACAACAACAACAACAAAACAACTACAGAGTGAGGACAGGGACGTGGGTAGGTGTATATATTATTGAAGTTGATTAATGGACACATGGAAATTCATTATGCCATTTTGTCTACTTTTGCATATACTTGAAATTTTCCATAGAAAAGGCATTTTAAAAATTCACAATAGCTTCCTGAATATTCTGCTATTCTTATCCTAAGGGAGATCCATCCCTCTCCTATTACTTGAGAACATTCTTCTTGGAATTTTACTAGACACTGCAAACATCCTAGGGAAAGTAGTGTATTAATTCAATAACATCTTTTTGTAAACTAGTATAGCTGACCATTTCCTGGACTGCCTATCACCTTAAAAATACTGAGTGCCTCTGAGTAGAGGTAAAAGAAAACCTTTGGAGAGGAAAAAGGAAAGGCCAAGGGAGGGAAGAAGAAAGAGGGGAGAGGTCACATTTTGCTTTTGTTACCATTTTTCCGGGGCCTTCATTCATCAGCATATACATCTTCTTTGTGAGGGTTTTGTCAAGAGAACTTTCACTGGAGGTATATTAAAAAAAAAAAAAGTCTAAATGCTTGGCTCTCAGGTTAAATTTTCACAAAGAATCTTTCTGATGTTGTCAAAGGCCAACAGAAATATTTTCAGGAGGGAGAAAGGGCTTGCTTTCCATTACTCTGTGAGCCAATGATGAGCTTGTTTGGGTGGGGCAAGGGTTTTTGCCTGAACCAGAGAACAGCTTAGACCTGTGCACAGGACCACAGGGTGTGGAAACCAGGAGAGAGGAAGAGTCATCCCAAGTGCTCAAGAGTAGAGCTTTTCATGGGTCTCTGGACGAACACCAAGAAACTGGTTGCCTCTGGCAAGGGAAGGTGGGGCACTTGGGATCTGGTGGGAGGAGAAAAAATAGTATGGCTTTTCATTGTTAGAACCAGGTTATACTGTGGTCAGCCCCTTAAAATATATGATGACATTCTACAAACAGTCTTTTGTTGACCTAAGTGACGGTACCTTTTATCTAGATTGGACTGAAGGCAGATGCCTATTTATGGTTTCCTTGGCTGGGCCAGTTGCAGGGCACCATAGCTGTTTGTATATTTTCTTGATACTCTCTCACCCTGGCCTCTGTTCTTCACCCGGCCTCCCAGAATCTAATTAAGAGAGCACAGATGGCTTCTAGAACAGACAAGAACAGCATTCTAGAAATATTATTATAACTTCTTTGGTACGCCCTGGTATTGAGCAAAACTCGAATTTCCTGCAGAAGCATCCCAATCAGCAGGACCCAAAAAAAAACTGTCTTTGATGGCTGTGTTTTGCCTTAAATATTCAGGCGAATTCTGCAGCCTATGACTTAGCACTTTGTTTTCATACAACATTGTCAGTTTCTATTAGGGAAAAAGTGTCTTACTATGTTTATTTATCGTGTGGAGTCAAGTAGCTCTGCCCGCTGCTGCATTACTCTGAAGTACAGTTTCATTTTTTGCTTTTTTTCTGCTGGTTCATTTAGGTTATTATTTACATAACATTAAAATCCACCAGTTTTAAATGTAAGCTTAATTCTGGTAATTATAAACCAGGTATAAGCGCCACTATGATCAAGTTACAGGACGGTTCTTTCACCTTAGAAAAGCCTTTCCAGGGGGCCAGAAGGTGTTACTTTGGTAAAATAGAAAACTCTGTGGGGCTGGCGGGTGGCATGGTGGTTAAGGCGCTGGACTCCCACATAGTGGACTGTGGGTTGAGTCCCAGACTTGGCAGCTTGCTTTCGCGCTCTCTCTCTCTGATCAAATAATAATAATAATAAATAGAACTAAATAAATAATTCCTTAAAACAAAACAAAGCAAAAACAGAACACTCTGTGAGGCAGACACACATGGGAGGTCCTGGGTTTGCTCAGCGTGTCTGGGGCTATCCAGAGCTGGCTAAGCTGCAGTGGAGCTCATTGTCAAGATCCTGATAGAAGTGCTGTCTCTCTGTGTGTCTCTCACTCAGGGAAGAAATTAATAAAAATTTAAAATAAAGTATTTTAAGACCCTATTGGGGGCATTGTCTTTCTCATATGCAGAGACTCTCCCTTCACTCAGGGAAAAAATAAACTTTAAAAAAAATATCTTTCAAGGGGTCAGCATGGGTGTAGGGGTTAAGGCGCTGGATCCCACATGGTCAACTCTACAGTTTGAGTCCCTGCCCGGTGGCTTGAGACTCACCAGCGCGGAGTGCTGTGAATGCCCAAGATCCCTAGAAGAGAATGGAGGAGAAGGGAGTGTGCCCACTCCCCCTAGGGGTTGATTTCTCACTTTCCTCTCTCTGTGTCTCCCTCCAGCGAGTGAACATGCTCTATGGCAAAAATATAAAAACAAAAAGAAATCTTCCAAAAAAGTCTTCTTATGCCCCTGTGGCCAGTTCGGTTTTCAGACACTGGATTGAGTTCCACCGCCTTTTCCAACAGTGACAATCCTCAGGGTGATCTTAGGAGCCATTTTATCTGTGTGGGTGTGCTTCTGCTCTTGCCAACTGCGCACTGCCAGAACGGATTCGGTTCCAAGGGCTGGCTCTCCCAAACTTTCACAAAATTCGGGGTGCTGGGCAGGAAGCTCAGCTTCACGGGGGGGCGGGGAGGGGCTGGCTGCCACATACGCAGGTGGCAGACCGCGGTGGCCAAGAGTGTGTGGTCGCTTCTAAGTGCAGTTGAAGTTTTCATGCCTTCTTGCCAGTGTGTCATCTTTTCTACACCTCGCTTTCCTCATATGTAACACCAGGTTTGCTAAAGACATGTTCGCATGCTGCAGCCTTAAATGTCACGTGGGATTTTTATTACGGTATACAAAGTCACTGCATTCGACCATCTCGCCTACTACACATTCACTCAGGGCGACTGTCACAACCAAAATAGCAGCGACAAGCACACGCACCCCAACCCACCCACATCTCCCCACCCTGAAAGCCCCAACCACCGGTGGCCCACGTTCTGGGGTTCCGAGAACGTCTGGGGGCGGCGTACCTGTGCTTCCTAAGAGCTTCGGTAGGGGGCAGCATCGCGAACCGACGTTCCAACGCCTGTCGTGCAAGCGCGTCGTAAAGCGAATTTGCTTTGTGGCACCGTGTTCCGCCGTAAAGCGCCGTCCGCAAGCCCACGTGTCTGTGTTGACGGCACTACTTTTTGGTGGCCGACGCGGCTCTTAAAGTTGGCAAACTTGACGTGTCTTCATGGGCAAACGCGGGAGCCGGAGTCGGAGCCAGTTGCTCAGCACCCTGACGAAAAAGCAGAAGAAGCACCTTCGGGATTTCGGCGAGGAGCACCCCTTTTACGACAGGTGCGGGGCGTGGCTGCGACCCGCGCCGCCAGACGCGTTTCCCGGTGGGAGCGGGCGCTCCCCGGATTTGGTCGGCTGGGCTCCCCGGCAATAGTGCCAGGGCTGCTCCGGCCTCTCGGCACGCTTGCTGACGCCCGCTGTGCGAGCCCAGGGCGTTCGGCCGCGAGGATCTGGCACCATCCCGCCCCGAGATGGCGCTCTTCTCCGGGCTTCTACCTTTGGTTGATGTCTAAACTTCAAGCTAGACGACACGCCCATGGTATGCGGGCATGTTTTGTGTGGTTAGAGACCTAACGGGTGTGTGTATCCGTGTTTTTAAAAACTCGGTTGGGACCATCTACATCACTGATTTATCCGCTTACAGTAAGGAAGATGTAGCCGGAATTGTAGTTTCTTTGGAAATTTCCAGACTCGGTTATGATACTAGTGCTTATCCCATCACTTTATCAGCAGTTAGAAGGACATTCAAATTAAGAATTTTACTATAGGGACCAGCAGTTAGCGTAATGGCTATATCGCTTAACTCCCATGTAGTCGACCGCGGTTCGAGTCCCGGACCTGGTGGCTTAAACTCACCCAGTCTCTGGTGCGTGCGTGCCCAAGATCCCGAAAGGAGAATGGAGGAGAAGGGATTGCGGTGTGGCCATCTCCTCTGGGGGGTGGTTTCTCGCTTTCTGTCTTTCTCTTTGTGGAGAGTGCACAGGCCCTATAGCAAAAACCTCTTAAGGAAAAAAAAAATTACTATAGAAAGAGGCGAGTCTTGAGCTCTTTTATTTGGTAAGATAGTGTGACTAGCATTTGTCATGTAACCTCATTAAACTTTTTCAGTTACATGTTTGTCACATTCTTGCGATTCCTGTCCAACTGCCTGGTGGTTTTTATATGACTACAGTTACAATGTGCTTGTAATGGTATATTCTGCCTTTGTTATTTAAAGTTGTATCATTAGACTTTTCCCTAATTGCTACATACTAGTGGTTATAGTTTAATATTGTCTGTTTCTTCTCAGGGTTTCCAAAAAGGAAGCAAAACCACTGATCTGTCAACTGGTAAAGCTGTATTTTATACCTTCTTTGTAATGGTTGGCTCTGAGTTGTTCATTTTAAGGTTATATATAATAATAAAGCATAACTGTGTTTCTACGTTCCTTTCAATTTTAGATGTAAGCTGGTATTTTAATTACATTTCTTTTAAATGTAGATGTGTATAAAAATACTATCATAATAACTAGTATAGAAGTCAGAATTCGAAGTCGTTACAAAAGACTACCCTAATAGGCCCTGTTAAGAACTTTACCAGAGGGTTCTTAGTAAATCCTGAGGAGGAGTATCTGTTTTGCTCAATATAAAAGAAGTCACAAATAGCAAAATGAACAAAGGTTTTTATCACATTAAAACAAACTAAAAAAAAATCACATTATCTGTTGTTTTGTGATTTTCCTGTTGCTCCTTTAAACATATAGCTTCATGTCTGGGGCACAAGTTAAACTCAGTATAAACTCAAGCTCTGTGTTTTAAAAGTGAGTTTTCTTTCCTCCCCTTTGGGGCATTAGCAGTTCAGATAATATTAAGTTTTAGAATTGTAAGTAGATTAGCTATTTTAAATAAACTGGGTGCTGGACTTGGGTAAATAGATGGCATAATATTTGTAGAAAAGCTAATTTTTATCTAGAAGAGTCTGAATATGTTGGCTAGATGATGATTTTAGGGTAACAATGAGAGCAATGTAGTTTTGTTTTAAAAATTCCTGTTTTCCTTTTAGCCAGAGAGTTCAGATACTTCAAATTCTGAAAGCGAAGCAGAGAGTGAACCAGAACAAGTTTCTGGGTACCACAAGTTACTTGCTACATTAAAAAATGTTTCTGAGGAAGAAGAGGAAGATGAGGAGGAAGAAGAGGAGGAGGAAGAAGATAGTGTAGATGCAGAAACGAACAATGATGATGGTGGTGGTGATGTCAGTGTGGAAGACGAGGTGGCAGCCGAGCGTACTGAAATGCATGAGAGTAAGTGTCCTTGGTGTGTGGTCTTCATCTTTGCAGGGCCATAGACAGATGCATCTGTGGGCACAGTGCCTCGTACTGTAAGAGTTGGGTGTAAGTATATGACCCAAAGCAGAGACTTAACCTTGTGGGGTTTCATTACATCTGTGAGAATCTGATAAAAGCACATGACTCTCCCCAGAAAAATCAGAACAAAACAAAATAAAAAACCATGTTTGCTTATGATCTCAGACATTTTATTAATCCTAGTGAAAGACCCTCGAATACAAAGGAATAAGGATATTTTAATAGTTCTGACCTTTGTGACTTTCAGGGACACCAAGTTTGATGGAGGATAGACATAAAAATATATAAGTATTTTCAAGCAGTACATTTGCATTTGTGTGCGTATGAGGTGTCGAGGGGAAGCTCAGCAGCTACACACTCCAGAATATATGGGGATGACTTCAGGGAAGAGCTGGATGGAAAGCCCAGAGGAACTCTGTCTTACTCAGACCTCTAGATGGCTTTTTTCTTTAAAGACAGCTTCACTGAGGTACAATAGAATAGATCCTATTAAGTACACAATTTGATGGGTTTGGACTGACGTGTACATTGCCATCACTGTCAAGACACAGAACATCTCCTTTACATCCGACACTTCCTCCTTGTCCTTTTGCAAGCAGGTCCCTACCCCTGCCATCAGGCAATCACTGACTTGCTTTCTGTCATTATAGGTAAGTTTTTTTCTCTCCTAGAAATTCACATAGATGGAATTAGAGAGTATTAACTCCTTTGCTTCTGGCTGCTTTTGTTTTTGCATTTTTGTGGTTCCTTCAAAAAATTGCTGATGTATTAGTCTTCAGTACTGCTAGAACAGTATTCCATTGTTTGCATATCTGGGTGACTTTCTTTTTTCCCCCAGAGGACTCATATGCTTGCCCAAGAGACCCAGGGAGAGGGAGAAAGTATCGTTCAGGGGGGTGTGGTCATGTTGCAATTCCTTCTTCTCCATTTCTCCATCCTCTTAGGATTTGGGATTTGCATGTGTATGTGCCTGGCTTGTTTTTCAAGCCACCAGGGCTGGAATTTGAACTACACAGTTGGCCACATGGGAATCAGCTCCCTTAAGCATTAGGCCACAGAGCCAGCCCTAAGTGGGTGTCTTTGAATCTCACTATCTAAAATCTTTTTCCTAACAGCCTTTTTTTTTTAACCCCTTCAGTACTTTATGGTATAACTATTGGAATTTTAACTGATAAGTTTTACTGTGATAAAATTTTATTGCCCTAGACTTAGGTCTTTTTGTTTGTTTGTTTCTATTTTTCTTTGCTTCTTGGATTTTTAAAATAAAAACGTTCATATTTTAAGGTATAAAAGTAAGGACTGGGTGGTGGTGCAGTGGTTGCATAACTAGACCCACATGGAAAAGGTCCTGGGTTCACATCCTAAAACCATTCCAGATGCACACGTGTCCATGGCCTGGACTGGCTGAGACTGGGGGTGAATAGTGAGTGTTGTGAAGACTGTATTGGGGTGCCTGTGTGCATGCATGTCTGTCTCAAATAAAGAAAAGAACTTAGAGCAAAAGTAACGTATTTACTCTAACAATTCAAGAGGATACTATAGTTAACCTATCAGTATATCCCCACTACACAGAGATGAACACTCTTAATGTTGTATATAACCTTTCAGACTACATTTGTGGGATATATGTGCGTCCAAGTATGTGCATATATTTGTGTCAATCTTAACACATTTGTATAATTTACCTTTTTTTCTTTAATATAATGTGGACCTTTTCTCAAGTCTGTTACTGTAGATTTCACATTAAGTGCTGCTGCTGCCTCTTTTTTTTCCCCCTCCTTATTGCAGAGCAGGATCTTACTCTATTGCCAATCTCCTGCTTCAGCCTCTTAAGTCACCAGAGTTGCGGGTACACCTAGCCTTCAGAACTGAACCTGTCCTTCAGTGTGGTCACAGCCTGTGGAGCAGTGTCACAGCAGCCCACGTTAGCTTCCTAATCACATAGTATTCCCTTGTAAATAATATGTGATTATTTATTTAATTGGTATTTCCTGGATAAACATTTTCTTTTCAGTTATTTGCTACAATCGTACTTCTGTGAATATTTCCTCACATTTGTCTTAGTATCTAGTTAGCATTTTAGCATAAGTTTTGAAAGCTGGAACTGGATGTTGGTCAGGGTTTTTCAGAGATACAGAACTAATAGGATGTGGAGGGAGAGGAAGATCTGTTTAAAGAATTGGGTCATGTGATTGTGGTGGTTTAGCGAGTCTTAAAATATCTGATGGGGGAGGCTGGCAGACCTGAGGCTCAGGAAGGAGTTGTAGTTCAAGTCTAAAAGCATTCAGACAGGAGACCCTGGAGGGGCTGATCTTCAGTTGGAGTTCAAAATTAGACTTTGTTCTATTCAGGCATTCACCTGATTCAGTGAGGCCCGCCCACATTGTGGAGAGTAATTGTTTTACTCAAAGTCTGCCAAGGTAATATAAATCTCATCCAAAATCACCCTCACAGAAACATTCAGAAGGCTGTTTGACCAAGCATCTGTGCACTGTGGGCCAGCCAGGATGACACATAATTCCCTACCATGTGGGGTCCACGGTAAACCTTAATTTGTGAGTAAAGTTTATTTGTGAGTAAGTCGTTTTACAAGATGTTTCTCAAACTTGTAGATGTTGCTTTATCTGCTGACCCTGAGGGAAAAGATGGGAAAGGACCACCTGGCACATCAGAACAAGAATCTCCTGAGGAGTTCACAGATGCAAAACATGAGTCACTGTTCAGCCTGGAAACCAATTTTCTTGAAGAGGAGAGTAGAGACAGCTGTTCTATGAAAGCATCGCATGGTGAGAGAGCTGTGTGTTGTTTGAATTCACCAGGTGCTTAGTTTGGGTTTGTGCATGAATTCATATTTAATCTGTTATTGGAACCAGCAGCAATAAAAGAAGTGTGGTGGCTGGATCTAGTGCTGAGAAATAAAAATACTTATCAAAGATAATTTTGTGGGGGGTGGCAGGTGGCTTGGTGGTTAGGTGTGATAGACTCCCACATGGCTGGCTGTGACTCGATTCCTGGACCTGGCATCTTGCTTTCTCTCTCTCTCTTTCTCTGTCCCTCTCTGGTTAAATTAATATAAATAAAGTTAAAAACAGATAATTTTATGTTTTTCAGTGGTTAATCACTGTTTGGGAGTGGTGGGAGATCTTGCGGAGACCAAACAGCTTAAGAAAGATGGGAAGGCCATACCCCATAGGCCTCACATTTCTATAATTGGGGCTAGGAGAAGACTAATTTGCTCCTTGGGCAAGGAAGAGAAAGAGGAGAAAATACTTCCCACTTTTCTTTTTACCCTTTACTTATTGCAGCAGTAATTCTTCAGGTTTGTGAAACCTCGGTGTGACTATTCTGAGTGCTGCTTGTTACCAGTGAGAGTCTCAGAAACCAAAAGCCTCATTTGTCTCCTCTGTCTTCCTAGCCTCCTGACGGTGCCTGTGACAAGAAGGCAGTCACTTGGACAAGGCCTGCCAAAGGCAGGCTTGGGCAGGTCACTGCTGTCTCTACTCCAGGTCCAGTTCCTCAGCCTGTGCCTCAGTGGGCAAGTCAGGTTGTTCTCATTCTATGTCCTGACTGCTTCCGTTGATCTGAGCACCATTCTTTTGTTTTGTTTTGTTTTTGTTCTTATTTTGCTATAGGGCGCATGCGCTCGCTAGAAAGAGTGAGCTTGGGAAAGTGAGAAATCCCCCTCCCCCCCAGGGGAGCAGGATGGCCATGCTGTAGTCCCTTCTCTTCCATTCTCCTCTTGGGATTTTGGGCATGCATACTCATGTGCCCTGTACGTTTTTTCAAGTCATCTGGTAACCGTACATTCAGCCATGTGGAATCCAGCCACCTTGACTACCATTCCACAGGTTGGCCCCTGAGTGCCATTCTTCAGCCCAGTTTTACCACTAATGAAGCTGAGATTTCAGTCCTCATTTGGCTCATTTAGTTCTGTTCCCTATTGTGCAGAGAAGGACAAGTAGCAGGAAGAAATTGTAGAATTTTAGTACAAACTATTCTAAACCATAAAAACTTAAAAACCCAGAGGAAACATTAGGAACCTAAATTCTGGTGGTTTTGTGAATAAAAAATTGTTAGCACCTAGAATTCTTATGTCCCATTGTTGACTCTTATCTTAGGTATTTAGTGTTAAGTGCATTTTGTTTAAAACTTTACCATTTGGAGCCTTGAATGGGTCATTTAACTGTTTTTATTTTTGTTGTTTTTTTGAGTTTTTTTGTTAGAGGGTGCATGTGCTCTCTGGAGAGACAGAGAGACAGAAGCAAAAGATCACCCTTTGAGGGATGGCCATGCTGCAATTCCTTCTTCTCCATTTTTCTCTTGAGATTTTGGGACCGCATGCACACATGCCTGGCATGTGTTTCAAGCCTCCAGGTCCAGGACTTGAACTGTGGCTGGCCATGTGGGAGTCCAGTGATGCAACAGTTACACCATCTGCTGGTCCCTGTTTTGTCTCTTTTTTTTTTTTTTTTTTTTAAAGAGAGATTTTTGCTATAGGGCACATGCATTAGCCGGAAAGACAGACAGAGAGACAGAATGCAAGGAATCACTCCCATGGGGGATTTGAGAGCCGTATAGTACAGAAATTACAGTGGAGAGGCAGGTTGGACTGCCTTCTATGGTGCCATGAATTTCAGAAGAAGAAATTTCTTTAAAAGTTTTTGAGCTAAATAGTGTGTTTAGAGAAATATTTTAGGGACGTGAGCCTGTCAGAAGGTTTTAAAAAGCTCTGGGCTGGGCTAGAGGATGAGGAAGGTAGAATGGCAAGAGAACATGTTAAGGCCAAGGAGAACAGCATGCCATTCACAGGGGAAGACTGGAAACTTACTCTGTGCTAAGTGCATTGACGTTTTTTATTTCTGAATTAGATCCATTTCTACAACATGTGAACAAAGAACTGAAAGAAAAAGAAATTCAGGCTATTGCTACAAATCCCAAAGCTACACACCAGCTAAAAGTAAGTGTTAATAGATCGTCCTAGTCACAAGTAGAAAAAGCTATGTAAAATAGTAGTCCTAGGTTTTAGTAGTTTCCCGGGTCGTACAATAGATACCAGTGGTCCCCACCTTTTTGGCACTTGGGACCAATTTCATGAAAAACAGTTTTTCCATAGACTGGAGGGGAAAGAAAGGGGATGGTTTCAGGATGATTCAGAAGCACTGCATTTATTGTGCATTTATTTCCATTATTACATTGTAGTATATAGTGCAATATATAACTTACAGTAATACAGAATCAGTGGGAGCCTTGAGCTTGTTTTACTGCAACTAGATGGTCTCATCTGGGGGCTCCTATGAAAATCTAATAATGTCCAGCTCATCTGACAGGAGGCGGAGCTTAGTTAGTAAAGTGAGCAATGAGGAGCGACTCTCAGTACAGAGGAAGCTTCACTCACTTGCCCACCACTTGCCTCCTGCTTTGTGACCCGGTTCCTAACAGCCACACACTGGTACTGATCTGGTGTTTAGGAGTTGGGGACGCCTGATACATACCAGTGGTTGATGACTTGGAAGGGAAGCAGAGCATAGGAAGGCTGGCAGAGCCTCATAGGGCACAGGTGTAGCTAAAAAAGGCACTGGAGAGCAGGAGCAAGGGCACCAGGTCGTAGTGATGGGTGAAAGTAGCTTTGGAGGCAGGTGCACAGGGTTTATACCAGCATCTGCAAGGGGCTGTCACAGACCTAAGGAACTGTCATGTTTCCTGCCTCCTTGCTCTTGGCTGTTCTCATTCGGCAAAGGGGGACAGTATTACCTACCTCAAAATTTACGTACAGCCAGCTCATGAATAACATGGGATTGAACCACACAAGTCCACGTAAATACAGATATTTTTCAATAAATACAAGGGAAAATACAGTGTAATATTTAAAATATATTTTCTCTTATGATTTTCGTAATGTTTTCTCTAGCTTACTTTATTATAAGAATGCAATATGTAATTCATGTAACATACAACATATATGTTAATCTACTTATACTTCCAGTCAGCAGTAAGCTATTAGTAGTTAAGTTTTTGGGGAGTCAAAACTTATACAAGGAATTTCAATTGGACAGGGGCTCAGTGCCCTAATACCTTCATTATTCAAGGGTTGACTTTAGCTTATTGACTACATATTAAGTATTTAGCGAAACAGTGTTGAGTAAGGTAGTAGTTACTGCAGCTGTTCATTGTTTGAAATATCTGAAATAGATTTTCATATAAATTATTCAGGTATTGGGACAGTTTCTGCTTTTTTGTTTTCATCGCTGAGAGTTTTCACTCATGTTTTTACTCATTAAAGTTGATTGTCCTTTTTTTGATTGACATTTTTATTGCGGCAATAATCGTATATACACATGCAGTTGTAAAAAATCACACAAGAGACCTTTCTTAAGACATTTCTTGTACTCACTGTCCCCGGAGCATCTCAGAATTTAGAGTATAATTTTTTTTTTTTGGAGAGGTTTTTCACTATAGGGCGCGTGCGCTCGCCAGACAGAGAGAGACATAGAGACAGAAAGCGAGAAATCACCCCCCAGTGGGGATGGTCACGCCGCAATCCCTTCTCCTCCATTCTCCTCTTGGGATCTTGGGCACGCACGCACACGCGCCCGGCGTGAGTTTTAAGCCACCGGGTCCGGGACGTGAACTGCGGTCGACTACGTGGGAGTCCAGCGACATAGCCATTACGCTAACTGGTGGTTTCCAGACGGTGTAGATCCCCAGTGTCCTTTCATAACCACATCTACCTCCATGTACCTCCCCTCTCACCCCCCCATTTCTAACCTCTGATAACCACTAATCCGGCCTCCGTTTCTGTAATCCTGTCATGTCCAAAGTCTCAAATAGGTGGTACCATACAGTATGTAACCTTTTGAGATTGACTTTTTTCACTCTGTTTAATTCCCTGGAGATTTGTCCAAGCTGCTTCAGCTATCAGTAGTTCTTTATATTGCTGAACTCGTCCTAGTTTTAGATCAGCAGTTTTGCTACAGTGCAGGAATTCCCAAATACCTTTTTTTGCCAAGTAGTATTCCTTAGGATTCAGGTAGATGTGTCTATTACAATAGGAAAAAAATAAAAAGAAAAAAATCATGCCATGCCCAAATAAGTTTGGAAACATTTGTGTTAGAGTGGACAGACTTCTTGTCACAACCTTTAGTATCTAACAGACATTGTGAATCTCCCTGCGGGACTGAATTTTGTGGTGTTTACCAAAGTCACTCGACCACAGAGCTCCTTGTTTTTGAATGAATTTTGCCTTGTGTCAGCCTATATTCCACAGAGCAATGTAGGAAACACTGATAAAGAGCTCACATTTGGTGTCAGGAACTTTGGAATCTAGCCCTCAACTCCATTTCCTCCTTTGTCAACTTCATTTAGATCACATAGCCTCTGTTTGAACTTCAATGTTTCCTAAGCTGTAGTGTATTATATCTACTTTGCAGGCCTGGTGGGGGTATTAAATAAGATAATCTAGAAATCATGGAAGTTTATGGTAAATAATATAAAGTACTGTGTGAATGTAAGGTATTATTTCTCATTTCTGATTTAGTTCTTGATCTGTCTTTCCCCTAGTGGCCCATCCTGGGCCAGCTTGTCTTTTCATCCAAGTTCCAGAAGTTGGAAACATTTAAACCCTCGAAGGATATTGACTTAAAGTCACTTCATCTTCAAAAACCTTTGGGATCTACTTGGGCTAAGACTAACAGCCAGTTCCTATCTGGTCCCCAACAATCAAGCAGCCCTTTTACCCCTCTCCAGAAAGAACTCTTCTTAATTATGAATTCTTACCGGGACCTGTTCTACCCAGAAAGGACTGCCCTGAAGAATGGGGAAGAGATCCGCCATGTGTACTGCCTGCATGTGATAAATCACGTCCTGAAAGCCAATGCCCAGGTGCTGGGCAACAATAGCAGGCGCCGGAGCCAGAAACTTGGTGTGGGGGATGATGACGACTTCAGGGACCAAGGGCTAACAAGGCCTAAGGTGAGTTGCAGCAGGAAAGCTCTCCTGCAAAAAGGCTGTAAGACACTGCCCTGCAGGTGCCTTTTACTTGGGTGTTTTTGTAACTGACTGGAATAATGAATAAGCCCAAAGTGAGCATGTTAAGTGAGCCAGGAGTTAGCAGAGCTGCAGACAGATCAGTGGACTGCTCTTGACAGCAGGCCTCGCTGGAAACTTGTGAGAAGGTATTTCACAATGCTGCCCTTAAAGATAAACCCACCTATACATAAATAACTTCAATTATAAACCTTCTCTTTGTGGTTCTCAGAATTAGACAGGATCTTAACGAGCCTACGCATTAGCACTGTGGACAGAGACCCACATTCATAGAGGGTCTTGCTGAGGAGAACCAGGAAGAGAGTAGCAGAAATGGGATTAGAACCAAGGATTCCCTCCCCTAAGCCACATAATTAAGTGAACTTTTTGAGAAAAAAAAAAACATTTGCCACTATAAAGTTATTGGTGCTTAAGGTGATGATTACATATTTTGTTCCTATAAGTCTAAGCTCCAGTGGATTCGAGGCTTTAAGGGGTTATGTCTTTGAATTCTGTCTACTTTTCATGTTGGTATGGAGCGAGGTCCTATGCCCTTCTTAGCCTACGTCTCCATACTGAAGAAGCCTCATCTCTTCAGAGTTGTCTGTTTGATTCTAGGATTTTAATGCAGGTTTGGCTTTTTGAGATTTCTCTGTCAGACCCCCTTATTTGATAGCTGGGGAAACCAAAGAGCAGACACTGAGGTGACACTGGGAGAGTAGCTCAGCCCACTTGGTCTACCCTCCTGTGCCAGTCTTGCTATTCTAGGATTTTAATGCAGGTTTGGCTTTTTGAGATTTCTCTGTCAGACCCCCTTATTTGATAGCTGGGGAAACCAAAGAGCAGACACTGAGGTGACACTGGGAGAGTAGCTCAGCCCACTTGACTCCTGGTCTACCCTCCTGTGCTAGTCTTGCTGAGTGACTGTACTCCTGTGGCTAGGAAAGCTGACTTTTGGGAAGCTACTTCAGAGTCTAGAAGATCAGGATTACAGATTTATCCATTTTTATTTAGAGTCTCATAGAAGAATAAGAGATTACCCATGCAGTATAATTTGTGAATCCTAAGTTTGACTAGAGTTCTGTCCATTGATCATATTGTTTATAAAATCAACCATTATTGAGCATCTGATTTTTATTCTCTGGTAACTCTTAAGTATTTTTAGAAATGCTTGGAAAACCAAGCTCTGTTTTGTTTTGTTTTTCATCAAGATATGGTCTTATTTCAGAAACTCTAAGTCATCTCTTCTGAAAAATATACTAGAAAATACACCAGAAAAGTAATGATGTCGGGAACCAGCAGTTAGCGTAATGGCTATGTCGCTGGACTCCCACGTAGTCGACCGCGGTTCGCGTCCCGGACCCGGTGGCTTAAAACTCACGCCGGGCACGTGGGCGTGCGTGCCCAAGATCCCGAGAGGAGAATGGAGGAGAAGGGATTGCGGCCTGCCCATCCCCCCTGGGGGGTGATTTCTCGCTTTCTGTCTCTATGTCTCTCTCAGTCTGTCTGGCGAGCGCACGCGCCCTACAGTGAAAATCACTCCAAAAAAAAAAAGCAACTTGAAAAAAAAAAAAAAAGTAATGATGTTTAAATCCTTTTCCTTACTAGTTTCATGTCTTCTCTACTTACTCCATTTAGTTATAAACATATTCAAGTATCTTCAAAAAGTTCACGGAAAATGTATATTGTGAAAAAAAACTGGCTGGTTTCAGATATTTTTGTGCCAAAGTAAACTCACCTTTGTTTATAATTATTTTTTTCATTTTTTACTATTATCATTATCATCATTATTATTTTAATTTGACCAGAACTAGAGAGAAAGGGAAAGTGAGAAAGCAAACCACCATGTCTAGGACGAAAACTGCGATTGACCATGTGGGAGTCCAGTGCTTTAACCACCATGCCACCTTCTGGCCCCAATAAACTCATACGTTAATTTCGTCTCTACTGGCTTTTTCAAGTTTCCTATATGATTCAATGGGACTTACGGATAAAAATACTGCACTAAGGTGGTGGAGTAAGACTCCTTGCCTCAACAAGCTATGCATTTATATCCTTGAGTTTTTGCTGGTGGGCACATCCGTTACAGGCATTAGCTTGTCCTAATAGCATTTTGGGTTTTTGCTTGAGAAATGTCTCCTCTGGAGCCATGAGACTGAAGTCCATAGGACATGGTGCCGTGGATACAGAAGGGACTCAGCCTCTAGTGCCGAGCCAGGCCCTTTGCAAAAGAAATAACCCAGATCCGACCCCTGGCTAGGGCTCCTGCTGTACGTAGTGGTTTTTAAAAGCTCCACCTCCTCCACAGTTATACTTCGAGCTGCCATGCTTCTCCTTGTCCCCACCAACATTGCCATTGTCCTTCCACAGGTACTGATAGTGGTGCCCTTCCGGGAAGCCGCTCTGCGGGTGGTACAGCTTTTCATCAGTCTCCTTGAGGGCGACAGCAAGAAGAAAATTATTGTGAGCAACAAAAAGAGGTTTCAGGGAGAGTACGGGTCAGATCCCGAAGAGAGACCACCCAACCTGAAGAGGCCCGAGGATTATGAGGCTGTGTTCGTGGGCAACATCGATGACCACTTCAGGATCGGTAATTCCTCCTTGTCAAGGAGACACTGTGAGGCCTGGGGGTGAAAGTACATACAGCCGCAGCCGGAGCCTGGAGTCAGGCCTTCTCGAAGGGTCATGGACTCAGCCTCCTCATTGAGGCATCATGCTTGCTAGGGCTTGTCTTGCCTTGGCTAGTGGGAAGAACAATGGGGTGGAGAGAGTTTATGAGGCCATATGAGAAGCACATGCACATTTATGATCTATGTCTCAGCACACCTGTAGCTGGTGGCACAGAGTCCAGCACTGTAGGAGTTTCTCAGGGTGGTTGGATGTGACAGGCTGGTGTGGTCATTCTGGGGAGGCTGAATAGACTGCTCAAGTGGAAGGGTGGATGGACTTACCTCCTTCCCACCGTATCGAGTGCTTGCCCCTCAATTACGTCCGTGTGCGACTTACTCCCATCCAGACTGGCACGTTTTTGCTTGTCATTCAGCTCTCATTTTCTTGATTGATTGTATCTTGAGAGAGTAGTTTTTGGAAAAATGTTTATTAATTACATGGACTCATTCAAAACACTTATTGAGTATCTATAGTGAGTCAGGTGCTGTTAAGAAGCTGGGGGTTTAGAACTTAAAGTTACAGTTCCTTTGCTGAGAGTCTTGCTAAGGGAGAACTGACAAAACAGGATGATAAATGAAACTGGTATTCTGAAAACATTTAAAATAGAGTCGTTTACTCAAAATGGAGGTAAGTTAGTTAGGGAAGGCCCTCCTGGCAGAGGAGGTGCCATCTGTACTAGGTGAAACTAGTACTATTAGAATTTATCCAGTTAAATAAGTGAGATGGTTAGAGTGGTGCATTTCGGAGAGGAGACTGCCTATGCAGAGACACCAGGGCGACTAAGCCTGGAATGACCCAACAGTCACAGGCTTCATTATGGCTGGAATGTAAGGCATGGGGACGAGCAGACGATTTGTTTGAGACGCCTGCAGGTGTTCAGCAAGCAGTTAGTATTGGCCTGGAGCTCAGGGAAGAGATGGCAGGAGCTATAGATTTGTGTGAAGGTGATGTTAAAGCCATGGTTACTGAGTAAATCTGTTAAAACTTAATGTAGAATGAGAGTAAAACTGACAGGTATATCCAGGAGTTTGTGGAAGAAGAGGTATTTGGATCTGGAAAGACAGATAAGGGCCAGGTCAGTGCTAGAAGCAGAAGTGAAATTGAAGTTGTAGAAACTGTTTGTAAGGAAAAGAGCATTTCAGAGAAGGATGTGTTTAACATACCACTTGTTCATTCCTGGTAAGAAGCCCTAAAAAGTGTTTATTGACTTGATAACCGAGGGCTGTCAGGGAGCCTAGCAAGAGTCATTTCAAGGGCCAGCAGGTGACGCGGTGGTTAAGTTGCTAGACTCCCACATGGCCAACCACAGTGACTGCCTCGGACCTGGCAGCTTGCTTCCTCGCTTTCTCTCTCTCTCTCGCTCTCTCTCTCTCTCTCTCATGGGTGCATTATGTATCCTGTAACAAATTAAAATAATAATGGTAAATAAAATTGAATAATTCTTTTAAAAAGTCATTTCAGTGGAGTCCGATGGTAAAGTAGAAACTATTGTAGAAGGCACTGTAGATACAAAGGCTGACTACTATTGTTTTTTTAATAAGGAAAGCAATGCGAGCACAGTTATAAGGGGAATGTAGATGTGGGGAGTGGGGGACGCTTTGAGAGGTGGAAGGTGGTGACTTGGTGGTGACTAGCAAACTGATGTGTCACGGGTTGTTTTGTGTAGGAGTAGCCATACTTCAGAGGAGCATCCGACTCTACGCTCCCTTCTACTCCTCGGACATCCTCATCGCTTCCCCTCTGGGCTTGAGGACAATTATTGGTGGAGAAGGAGAGAAGAAGAGAGATTTTGACTTTCTGTCTTCCATCGAGCTTCTGGTCATCGATCAAGCTGACATTTACCTGATGCAGAACTGGGAGCATGTCCTGGTAAGGCTGGTCATTCACACCTAGTGGAAGGCATTGTGTTTAGAGGACAAGCACGATGGTTTGAGACTAGCAAGGCCAAGTTCAGGTGAAAATTCATTTTGGAAACAGGGAAATACTTGACATTTTCCACTTTGAAAGTTTTTTATCCCCTCTACTGTGTACAAATTGGTCAATAGTTAAACTGTCCAGAGAGAGAAAAAATTTTGCCAGTATTTCAGAAAATCTTTCTTCCCCTTGAAGCTCACTTTCTATTATAAACTATTCTAGTGTGATTGGATGGGTAGAAGGGTGCATGGCTGAAAACGTCCTCACGAGGAACATCTTCGTGTAAGACATTTTTCACAGTTTAAGCTTGTTCTCTCCTGTTTGGTGTTTAGTAGAGATGGGAGAACATTGTGTAAGGTTGCTTAATATGTGATCTTGTTTCGAAGCGAAATGTAGGATGCGTTTATTCCCTTCCTGTAATTCATGCTGTAATTATTTTCTACTTTTTCATATACTCTGCAGTTGGGTCAGTTTTAGAATAAAAAAACTGCTCTGACAGGACTGTACTTTTGTTTTTTGTTTGTTTGTTTTGTTTTTAATTGCCAGATGGCACATGGGCTTGCCAGAGAGAAAAGGAGAAACACCCATCAGTGGGGCGTGGTCACACTGTAATCCCTTCTCTTCCATTTTTCCATCTTGTTGGGATTTGGGACACACACGCCTGACATGTTTTTCAAGCCGCCAGGACCAGGACTCAAATCATAGTTAGTCAGTGGGATCTAGCTCCCTTAACCTCTAGACAATAGGGCCAACCCTGGGAAAACCACTAGGCTACAGGGCCAACCACTATAGCTTTGGGGTTTTGTGGTTTTTACGGTTTTTAAGAGAGTTTTTGCTGTAGGGCATGTGTGCTCACTGGAGAGATAGAGAGACATGGAGAGACAGAGAGACAGAGAGATAGAAAGTGAAAAATCACCCCTTGGGGGGCTGGCTATGTCACAAATTCCTTCTCCATTCTCCTCTCAGGTTTTTGGGCATACACGTACTAGGTCCAAGACTTGCACCCATGGTCAACTCCACGGGAGTCCAGCAGCATTACCATTATGCCATCTGCTGGTCCCTAGGTTTGATTTTTTTAAGGCATATGAGAACTCACTTCTACACCCCCAGGGCTTGAAGCTTGCAGTACGTCTAGGACACATAAAGAACAGTGTACACTTATAAAGTAGGGAATAAATGCTTAGTGTTTATTTCCTTCACTATATATTACAAGCTGAAAACGTAATTAAAATGGGAAGTGAATCTTGAGTCATAGTTGCTGAGGGGAAAGGCAGGCATGGTGGCTCTAGGAATATTCCTGCTCTGGGAAGAGCCGGGTCGTTGAGAGACAGCAGCTCTTTTCCATATCACTTCTCTTGTCCAAATCTGGGATGGAAGGGTCCATAGTGTGAGCAGGGTGGCATTTCAGAATTTCTTTTTTTATTATATTTTTTTCCCCATCACAACACACAAATGAATTTTCCATCCAAAATACACTGTGCATTGGCTCAATCAAGCACGTCAACATATATGTTCTCAGCAAATAATTTCCCAATTCTTGTGTCCTGCATACCTTGCCTTTTGTTTTACCATCCTAGATTCCCCATCCCCCTCCCTCTGTTATGACCCATCCTCCTCCCACATTGTCCCTGTCATCCCCGATTGCCCTCCGTGCCTCACCCCTCCCCAAATGATCTGTCAGTGATCTTAATTAGTCTAAGTCTCTCCAATAGTTATCACAGCTGACACATGCCTCTACATGAACTCAAGTCTGACTTTAGGCCTAAACCCCATTGGGTAAAAAGAGCATACTATAAAGTAGAACCCAACTGGGCCCATACCGCTCACTGCAGCCATCAAATATCCAATTTTTTTTTTTAAATGGTACGAATAGTTTAACCGTTTTTTTTTGTTTGTTTTTTGTTTTCGTTCTTTTTTTTTTTCCCTAACATTCATTCCCTGAGCATCATCACAGCATACTAAATGTAATTTCCCATCTAGAATAGACTGCACAGTGACCCAATCAAGCATGTTATCATCAATAATATTCCACTTCTACTTTCTTGCTTATGCACATATATATGTTTTTTTTTCCTCTTCCTCTCTTTTTTTTTTTATTATTTTTTAAATTTTTCCTATGTTTGTCCCTCTGCCCTGTCTCACTCTCCCATTACAATATCCCTGCTATATACAGTTGTCTTCCAGAAGAGTTACTGAAAAAGTGATACATACAAGTAAAGGGAGAGAGGCCACAAGTTCCAACCATCAGCTCATAAAGTTTTTGGTAATAGGGAGCATAAACTCCACTCAGGGTTGGATAAGGAAGGGTCTCCGGCAGATCCACAATTGTCCTTGGGTATCTGGCTTCCTTAAGAATGGCAGAGTAGTTCTTGTTTTCCCCTGAGGTAATGCAGGGCTGGTAACCGTCATCTTCTCAAGTTGCAAGCTCTTCAACCTTGTTTACGGCCTCCGGGCCATCCAGCACCGGAGAGGCCAGGGATGCTGGGCAGGGGCGTGAGCCCCGGGGCCACGGTGCCCCCACTGGAGTGGGGCCGGGCTGTTGCTGGCGCGCGGCCGCGCAGGCGGCGTGATCCCGGGCCGCCCAGAATTTCTTTTAAAGGAATATTCTTTAGGTACCACTGAAACTTTTTTCCTTTCTTTTTTAAAGAAGATTTTGCCTTAGAGTATGTGCACTCACTTGCCGGAGGTGGGGGGGGAGAGCGAGACGGACAGACACAGTGAGAGGGAAAGTGAGACATCATCCCCAGCGGGGATGGCCACACCACAATCCCTTCTCCATTTGCCTTCTGGGATCTTGAGCATGTACATAGCACCCGGCCTGATTTTCAAACCACCGGGTGTGGGACTTGAACAGCGGCCAGTCATACGGGAGTCCAGTGATGTAACCACTGTGCTATTTGCTGGTCCCATTGAAACCTTTTCTGCAAGTCAAGGAGGTAGCCAGTTTCAGCTTGTCATCTTGTTGAAATTTTTGGCTGACCATAAGCAAGTCATTCACTGCATGTATGCATGAGGTAGAAGGAGAAACACCTCACACTGGGGCCTGGTCGTGCTACGGCCCTTTTTCTTCCAGTTTTTTACCCATCAAAACCCTAGGCATCTGCCACTCTGTAAACCACCAGGGCCGAGACTTAAACCCTGCCCGGGTATAAATCTGATTTCCTCTGCATAGGGTTTAATTGCTACATTGTGAGGCTGGCTCCTGAGTCTTGGTTTTCTTGCTGTCATTTGGGAGGTGACAGTAGACGTCCGTGGGGTTAACTGAGGTGGTAAACTTGTGAAGTGCTTAGCCATGTCCAAACCTGAATGCTCATTAACATTAGTGTTGGCATTATTTCCACTCAGCATTTGATGAACCACATGAACTTACTTCCCTTGGATTCACACGGGGTCGACTTCTCCCGAGTGCGGATGTGGAGCCTCAATAATTGGTCCAAGTACTATCGCCAGACCCTGCTGTTTGGGGCCCTGCAGGATGCCCAGATCAACTCGGTGTTCAACAAGTACTGCGTCAATCTGCAGGGCCAGGTGGGTTCTTCCGAGGTTCCTCTGGGTCTCGTGAGCACTGTGTATCATGTGGGTCGTGAAGCAAGAGGAAGGAGTAGAATCTGGCCCACAGAGGACAGCTTGCCTCATGTTCTCCCTGACTCCTGGCAGGTGGCCGTGAGGAACGTCCCAATGACAGGCTCCATCAGCCATGTCCTGGTGCAGCTCCCGCATGTCTTCCAGAGGATGGAAGCTGAAAACCTAGCCTCAGTGATTGATGCCAGGTAACCCCTCTGCAAGGGCCCTTGGGGTGATGGAGAGGAATCTGACTTTGGCATACAAACTTAGAATTGGATTCCATGTTGCTTTTATTGATGACTGTTTACCAAGTTAGATGAAATTATTGAACCCAGTCTTGTCATTTGACAGAAGAAGAGCCTGAAGCCCAGGGAGAAATGGTGACTTCACCAAGGTTGTGTAGCTAGTTAGTGGCAGGGCTAACTACCTATAGTTGTAAAGCAAGGCTCCATTTCCCTTGACACTTTTTTTAAAAGAATTATTCATTTTTAAATTTTTAAATTTATTCATTCATTTATTTTAATTTGACCAGAGAGAGGCAGAGAGGGAGAGGAGGAAAATAAGAAAGCAAGCCTCCAGGTCTAGGACTCGAACCGTGGTCAGCCATGTGGGAGTGTCCAGCACCTTAACCTCCATGCTACCTGCTGGCCCCAACATTTTTAAATTACATTAACATTGTTTTATGCTACAGAGCATTCCTTGTCAGCAACTTAAATGTAAGCCCTTTAGGACAACAACAATTTTTTTAATCTGTAAACATTTCCCTCTTAATCATTGGAGTTAGAGGGGGCCCCATAGTAGTATAAAGTTGCGTCGAAGATGTTCGATAATTACTTGTTGACTGAATGAATGAATGGTGTGGTGTATACCACCTCCAGTAATTCTCTGAGATGCAATGACATTACAGCTACTTTTTATAACAGGTAGTTCACACACTTACCTTTAAATGTGCTTATCAAATGTTATCCTTAATCCCTTTGAGAGGAGCAGGTCTTGTTGCCTCTAGGGAGGTAATCTCTTAATGTGAGAGTCTGACTTGTCCAGGGTCACTGGTGGACACTGCAGGCTCACTCTAGACTAGTAACTCTGGCCTTTGTCTTTGCAAATCAGGTTTAACTTCTTTGTGAACAAGATTTTGCCTCAGTATCGTGACGCGGTCATGTCCCACACGCTCATATACGTCCCTTCCTACTTTGACTTCGTGCGTCTCCGAAATTACTTCAAGAAGGAGGAACTGAACTTCACTCACATCTGCGAGTACACCCCAAAGTCTGGTGTCTCTAGGGCCAGACACTTCTTCCTTCAAGGAGAGAAGCAGTTCCTGCTCCTCACAGAGCGCTTCCATTTCTACAAAAGGTAAGTAGTGCCAGATCCTAGCCTCCTGTCTGAAAGGGCAGTGTAGACATGGCCTGCTTCTGAGCACAGGTGGGCTTTGCAGTGTGACACAGGTTCCCTCCCTCTAGACTCTCGCAGGCAAGCCAGCGAGGTTAAGGCTAGACAGACTTTTTTTGGTTACTTGGTGAGTTTTCTCCCCAGTGGGCATTGTTGGGAAAGGCTGTGGACATAAAAGCATAACCTGCGTATAGGCCTGGAGTGTAGCTGTGGCTGCACACCTCAGGAAAGACGCCACAGGGGGCTCGGCAGTGGCACAGAGGCAACGCAATGCTCTGCGAGGCTGATGCATGATGGAAGGTTCTAGATTTACATTGGAACTTATTGGGCATAAACATGCCTATGATCAGGAGCTGGCTGAAGCTAGAACTGGGTTGTGGTGTCAAAACTGTTGGGGTCTCTCTCAGTTTCTGGCTTTCTGCCTCTCTTGCTCATCATGAAAGAAAAAAAAATTACCGAGTTTAGCGACTCTAGACAAGAATAGCTCAAGTGAATACAGGAAGGGGAGGGTCATTGAGGAACAGGTAACAGCATGGAGGATGTGTGGAGGGCAGCATGCTCCTGAGGAGGTGTGCACATAGCTGCTTCCTCCTTGAGAGCCAGGATGGATGTTTGCAGGCGGCAAAGGGGGAAGGGCAGAGACCTGAATACTTAAGGGTTTCTATGTTTACTTAATCCCCCGCCAGGTGATTTCGATAAAGCCATTGGATTGGTCTTTTCTTTTATAATTTTTTTAAAAATTCTAATTAGAATATTAGTACTGTTGAGCCTCCTGTTACTGTTTGGGATCTTGCAGCTCTTGTGGCTCCAGAGCTCAGGTGTTTTAAACCTACAGAGAGGTGGAAATTGCATTCTCTTACCTCTTCTGATTTCACCATAAGATCCAGTAAATTTCGGTTCTGACTTTACTGTTTTAATAACTTGTAATCACTATAAGTGATACATTTTCTCAGGGAATCCCAAACAGATGACCAGAAGTCTCCCAGGCTTTGGGGCACATTAGATGAGGCACCGTGGTGTCGCATTGCCTTTTCATGTACGTTAATCCAAGGCTGGTGCTCCCCAGGCAAGCGCTCATTACCTGGACACAGGGAGGAGGAATCCCAGCAGCCTCCCTGGGCACAGCCAAGCAGGCCTGGCATGACCTCTTTAGGAATTCTGCTGACTAGTTCGTCTGTGAGTAGAGAGGTGAGACTCTGTTGCGGTGGCTAATGATTGCCTGTTTGTTGGCGTCATCATTTGCATTAGTTCAGTAACTTACTGTTTTTACTCATGTTGAGAAGTTTTTTTGGGGGTGAGTTGATAGAAAGCCCTTAGCTTTCTATCAGCCTGATAAGTGAAAGCAAGCTTTGTAAGTGAAGGGTATGGATTGGAAAAGTTCTCAGTGTGATTGTGTGTTGCAAGTGGAAATTAAGCTGGCGTGAGGACTGCTCTCAGATATTTTGGCAGTTTCTCGAGGAGAAGGCGTGGTGTCGGAAGGGCCCTTTGCAGGCAAGACAGTCCTGTCTTAGCACTGTTCATTTACCAAGCCATCTTGTCCTCCAAGTCACTGCAAAGAGAAATCTCAGCATGTGCCCTTTGCTTTATGCCCCGGAACGGGTTCCTGGGTGTTTCCTGTACTAAAGGTGAATGAAAGTAATGTGCCTCAGAGTTCTGCAACCCCAGTTACCTCAGGGTATCTAACTCTTAAGCTCTTAAGCAGTTTTTGCTTAAGAGATCACAAAGTGATTATAGATATTTTCATTTGTGATGCCTTTGTTTTTTTAAAGGACTGTCTTGCTTTTAATCAAGTTCCAGAATGAGGGTATACAGCTTTAAAAAGTGCTGTTCCTAGCAGAAGATACAAAAGAGCATTTCTAGAAAATAACAAAGAGGCCAAACACAACCCCAGCATTGCCTTCTGCTTCCACTCAGTGCCGCTCCACACCCAGAGCCAGGAGGCTACTTCGTCCAGCGGACTTTGGGAAGGTCGTAATGCTCCGTCACAGTATCTGGTTGTCTTTTGAAGTCCTCTGTTCTCTTCTTGTGGGTTCTGGACGCTTTCTTCAGGATCCTTTCCACTTGCCACTTCTGTATCTTCTCAAAAGCCACCTGGGCTGGGGTCCACTTGTAGGCCGTGCTGCTTCTCCTCGTTCATTTTGTCCAGCCCTGTCGCTTCCAGGAGCTTTGTCTTTGCCCGTCTTTCTCTTCTTCCATTTGTTCCCACTGAGCTCTGCAACACCTTTTAGCTTCAGGGGCCCCTTTTGAACCTGCTTGTAGTCTGCCATAAGGCCTGTGCTTAGTTTACCAAGTAGACTGCCATACTTCCTTCTGTGATGCCTTTGTGATTTTTTTTTTTATTTGACTTTGAAAAGAAGTGCCAATTTTTATTTATTTATTTTGAGAGAGATTTTTGCCATAAGTGGTGTGTGCTCACCAGAGAGACAGACGGAAAGTGAGTGATCACCTCCTGGGGGGATGGCCACAATCCCTTCTCCCATCGGGATTTTGGACATGCATGCACATGCACCTGGCATGAGTTTTAAGCCACCAGGTCCAGGACTTGAACTGTGCTCAACTGTAGGGGAATCCAGCAACGTAACCATTATGCCATCTGTTGTTCCCAAGTGCATGTATTTTAAACTATAGTAATCAACTTTGGAATACTGTTTTTATCTCTATGACAGGTGGCACTGTTAGGGAGATTAGATTTCTTTTTTTTTTTTTGGAGAGATTTTTGCTATAGGGCGCATGCGCTCACCAGACAGACAGAGAGAGACATAGAGACAGAAAGCGAGAAATCACCCCCCAGGGGGGATGGTCACACCGCAATCCCTTCTCCTCCATTCTCCTCTCGGGATCTTGGGCATGCACGCACAAGCGCCCGGCGTGAGTTTTAAGCCACCGGGTCCAGGACGTGAACCGCGGTCGACTACGTGGGAGTCCAGCGACATAGCCATTACGCTAACTGCTGGTTCCCCAGGGAGATTAGATTTCTTCAGGGAAGATAAAACCAGTAGAATCCTAGAAGCATCTGGGTGTTTGGTCACGGTTGCCTTCCCAGGGAGGCTTCCCTGTTCTTCTGTCCGTGATCGGTGGATACCAAAGCAGGGAGGATTCTCATGAGGGCGCAAGACTCTGGGTGGGATTTTGTAGCATGTGGAAAGGCTGCCAGGGTATTTCCGAGTGCCCCTGCCTCTAAGTGACAATGTCAGTTCTAGAAGTAGTAGAATCACTCTATAGTTTGGAGCAGCCAGCCTTTCAAGTCAGTTGTAGTCCCCCCATTTATCTGTAATAGTTAGCAGGTAAAAGCTGGAACGTCCTTAGTTTTAGGTCCTGTCAGGGTGTTAGGCCGTATGTGTAGGGGTCACTGAAGCATATGTGGTGGGGGGAGAGAGCAGAAGAAGAGATGAGCTAGGGCGTGGAGATTCGTCTCTAACTGCCCCTCTAAAGAAGCTCCAGTCACATCCTGTTTCCGAAAGGTACCTGGTCACTATTGTCGGCTAGTTAGGACTGAGAGAGATTTTCTTGTGTTTTTTTTGGTTGTTGTTGTTTAAATTTAATTTAATTTGTTATTATTATTATTTTTAATTTGACCTGAGAGAGACAAAGAGGGAGAAAGGGAAAAGGAAAAGAAAATGAGAAAGCAAGCCACAAGGTCCGAGACTTGAGCCATGGTCGACTATGTGGGAGTTCAGCACCTTAACTATCATGACACTTGCTGGCCCCAGATTTTCTTTGTTTTATTTGAAGAATTATTAATTTTATTTATTATTATTATTTTTAAAAATTTGCTATAGGACACACATGCTCACCAGAGAGAGAGGGAAAGTGACAAAGCAAGTCACTGATTCCAGGACTTGAACCACAGTCAGCCATGTGGGAGTCTAGCACCCCAACCTCCACACCACCTGCTGGCCCCTTTCTTTGTTTTTTTTTTTAAAATATAACTATTGAGCCAGGGCATGGTGAAATCGTAATGCAACTGGACCCATATGCGAAGGTCCCGGGATCATGTCTCAGGGCCTCCCTCTGCTCTCCAGGCGCAGTCATGTGCCGTGACTGGGCTGGCTGAGATGGGGGTGGATCACAGTGTGAGCACTGAATGGGAGGCGCACACTCCCCATCCCACCACCTTGCCACTGTCTGTCTCTTCTCATGGAAGAAATAAATGAAACTTTGAAAGAAAGTAATCTAAATATTCAGGTTTTATGCCAGTACCAATTAAATCAGTGTCTAGAGGAGTGGGGACCAAACATAAATAGTAATAGAAACATATCTAAGTGATTTCTTTTTTTAAGAATGTACTTAGATGAAACCGGCAAGTGTCGTAGTGGTTATGACACTGGACTCCCACATTGATGACTACGATTTGGGTCCTGGACCTGGCAGCTTGAGAATCATGCCAGCTCTGGGACCAGCAGTTAGTGTAGTGGCTATGTCACTGGATTCCCATGTAGTCAACTGCGGTTCAAGTCCCGGACCCGGTGTCTTAAACTCAAGCCAGGCACATGTACATGCGTGCCCAAGATCTTGAGAGGAGGATAGAGGAGAAGGGATTGCGATGTGGCCATCCCCCCCAGGGGATGACTTCTTGCTTTCTGTCTCTCTCTGTCTTTCTGGCGAGCGCATGCGCCTTATAGCAAAAACCTCTCAAAAAAAAAAATAAAAAAGAATCATGCCAGCTCTGTGTGCATACATGCATGCATGTTGAAATATTCCAGGAGGAGAGTGGAGGAGCAGGGATTGTGGCATGGCCAACCCCTTAGGCGGCGATTTCTTACTTTCCCTCTCACTGTCTTTTCCTGGCAAGCACATGCGTCCTATGGCAACAACTTTATAAAAAGTACTTACAACATTTATTTAATTCATGTGAGAGAGAAAGACAAGCACTCACAAAGGGATCTCACTCTGAGGTCCCATCACCCCCTGCCAGTCTTTAGCCAGCCAGAATCCTGGGTGTGCATGCGTGCGCTCAGCGTGTACACAGTGACCTGGGAGCCACACCCTCATGTTCGTTTGGCTCCTGGCATCGCTGAGTTTTGTGCTATCACTGTGCCACTGTTCTGACACTGCCTGTAGAACCATGCAGGTGGGCCCGTGGGACTAGTCACCTTAACTGCGGCGCCACCTGCTGGCCCCCAGATGCATGTGTTTTGATGGTGTACTTATTTCCTTAGGATAGATTTTGAAAAGAAAATTGTTAGTACAAAGTTTCTACACAGAAATTTGGCATACAGGCCTACTTGCTCCTTCTCATTTTCATATCTTTTCCCCTCTCCAAATTCACATAATCGTTTATACTCCAGTGTCCCATGTCGGCACAACCCCACTGATTAAATGACTGCCAGTGCCTTGATAGTCAGAATGCTGCCCCGTTGTTTACTGTCTCTTGCTTGCTTTCTGTCATTTCGATCGCAGGTGGAGGTGCACCTCCGCTTCTTTAGGCCACTAGTGTGGGTGCTCTACCTCTAGTCTAGGCAGGATCTGATTGGTGCTGCAGTAACCTTCCTTACACCACACACTTCCAGAAGACAGGGGACTTAGTGTGGGGTCTGGGTGCCGAAGGGTTTTTCCGTGTCCTAATTGCCCCAGCTGTCACCCAGCCCTGGATACCTGTGTTGAGGGGCACCTCCGTCCATACTCTTGCTTGTTACTCCCTCCAAGGCATGAAGTAGGGGTAAGCTTCTCTTCCGTTTCCAGCTCAGTTTTAAGCAAACCCTATTCATTCCAGGGTTTGGAGGCAGGGCTTATTTCAGGGTTCCTGTGCCTCCACCTCCATGGCAGCCAGCTCTCCCTTGTGTCCATGACAGGTCTTGGTGGAACCTCTTCCCCTGTGCTGGTAGACATGTGCTTCCAGCAGCAGCAATTTGGGCTGGATTCATTTCTTGTCCCTTCCCCAGGGGCACACTGTGGTTACTTTCTACCAGGTGCAAGTCTTGTGGGGAGAGCCCCTCCCTTAGGGATAGACACATTTTATTGTACTTGTGCCCCCCCATCATAGTTTACTTCTGCCTGGTTTCAGGGAGCTCTTGCCTCCTCCCATTTGGCTCAGGCGTTTGTGATGGGTTTCAGGACATGGGAAGTGGGTGGACTTTCACATCTGCACTGCCAGTGGGTCTCAGATCTTCTGCCATGCCTCCAGTCTTTCTTCAGGGCTCCGAGTGGAGGCTCCTGGAAATAGCTCATGAATAGATATGAACCAAAGGAGCTTTGAAGGATCCCCGGGATCCAGAACTGTCACACAAACTCATACTTGCCCTCGAATAATTTGTTCCAAGTGTAGCTCTTGGGACCAGCAAATGGTGTGATGGTTGCATCACTGGACTACCACATAATTGACCATGGTTTGAGACCCAGCTTAAACTCATGCTGGGGGCATATGCATGGGTGCTCAAAATCCCAAGAGGAAAATGGAGGAGAAAGGATGATATGTGGCCTTCCCCCTTGGGGGGTGATATCTTGCTTTCTGTCTGTCAGGTGGGTACACAAACCCTATAGCAAAGATTTCTCTCTGGAAAAAAAATGTATAGGTCTTTTCTTCATATCTGCTTTTTGAGCAGCCAGTCGCTTTCTCTCTCCTATTTTGGGGTGGGGGTGGGGAGGTGGGCGTGTAGGCTCACTAGAGAGAGGCAAAGAGAAAGTAAGAAATTACTCCCAGGGTAAATGGGCACACCATGATGATCCCTTCCCCTGGGATCTTGAAAACACAAACATACATGCCCAGTGTGATCTTCAGGCTCCTGATTCTGGGACTTAAACTGCTTTCAGCCATGTGGGAATCCAGCAGCCAGTGTCTTTCTCCTGTGCTCTGCCAGAGATGCAGCGGTTTGTGTGGCCTATTTTTCTAAAGAAGGGCTTGTCACACTCTGGAATTCAGTCAGTGCTGGGCGGGGATTGGCTCATACTGGCTGAGGAGAGCTGGTTACAGTCCTTCCTACAATGTGTTTAATAGCATGGCGTTGATAGCTAGAAGGGGCCTCAGTAGAAGTATTAACAGTACAAAAATGGCCGACGCTTAGAACCAGCACCCATCCTTTCCCACTGAGAACCAGTTACTGAAGCCACACCAGCACACCTCTGAATTCAGCTCTCTGAATTCAGTTCACCTGGCTACCTGATAATATTAGCTCTCCGGGCTCAAGAAAAAGAATGCTTTTATGGGTTATATGGGGTTTTTCCTGTTAGTGTGGAAGCATTCTCTTTATGTTTTCTCATACTAACCAGAAGTGGAACTCAATGTTTGTTTGTTTTGGTAACTGGTGACTAGGACAGTTTACTCTAGTTCATTAGCCATTAGAATTCTTTTTTTTTTTGTTTTTTTAAATAACATATTATTTAGTTTAGTTAGTTTCCTCTAGGGTGTGTGCACCCACTAGAAAGAGGGAGAGGGAAAATGAGAAATCACCTATAGTGGGGAGGCCACACTGTAGTCCCTTCTCCTCTACTCTCAGGATTTTTTTGGGGGGGGAGGGGTTGTATGCACATGTGCCTGGTGTGTTTCTCAAGTCTCCAGATCCCAAACTCAAACCACACAGTCAACGATGTGGGATCTAGCCACCTTAACCTCTGTGCCACCTCCTGGCCCTAGAATTCTTTCTTTACGGAAAAGCAAACGATGTAATGTTTCATAGTCAGAGTTTTGAAGAGGTAGGTCCCCAGAGAGACCAGGATGAGCAGTAAGATAACAAGACAACGAAAACTTATTCTCTGTGACTGAACTAAAATTCCCAAGGGAGTGTAGCATCAGCAATGTGTGAAAGAGTCAAACAGGAAAAATCAGAAGCTGGCCATGTGTAAAATCTTCTGTTACGGAGTCCCAGAGGGAACATTTGGCCTCTACCCAAGCCATACGGTGAGTCCCTCAGGTCTGCACCTCTCTCCCCACCATGTGGCAGTGTGGGAAAGAGATGGAAATGCATAAGCTGTTGAAACTAATTGCGTTCTCGTGATGCCTGATGGGTCCACAGGCAGGATTTTGTAAATGGGCAAGCAGCGGACATCTGCCATGGAGCCTGCATGTCAGTAGTGTGGCAAGTAAAGACAGTGGGGGATGCACTTATGTGCAGTGTATTTTATGTGCTGGTCTGACCTTGCCCCATTCCAGAGCTTTCTGTTTTGCCTGATCATAATGAGGATGATGTTAAGTTGTAAGTGCCTGCTTTTTCAGTTCCCTTGTGATTAACATTTTTAACCCTGAACTATTGTTCTTCCCCACCATACCTCAACCTACCCAGAACAGGCTCAGAACATATAGATTTAATCTATCCTTCTCTTAAGCCAAACCTTAGGAATTCAAATGTGTTGTCAGAAAAATAAGCTTTCTGGCTCAAATTAGAATCACCTCTGTGCTGTCTGTTTTTTGTGCCATTATTTTGCTCCTCTCACTTGGGGTAACAAGGGCAAAACTAGACTGTTCAGTCCCAGGTGACTTTTCCACAAACGTTTCTGTGGGAGACACAGCCCCTCTTCCCATTCTGACAGGTACACAATAAAAGGCATCAGGAACCTGATCTTCTATGAACTGCCAACCTATCCGCACTTCTACAGTGAAGTCTGTGATATGCTGAGGGCCACCAGCAGAGGAGAAGAGGCCACGTGGACCTGCACTGTCCTCTACTCCAAGTATGACGCCCAGAGGCTCGCTGCCGTGGTGGGTGTGGAGCGGGCAGCCCAGATGCTACAGTCCGCGAAGAGTGTCCACCTTTTCATCACTGGAGAAAAATGAGATCTTCTTGGGCAGGAAGTGGCATTTGGCATGCTTCGTGACGCTTGATTCCGTGCCACATGGACTCGTATGTGAGAGGGCTGACACAGGAGGGAGCATCAGTGACTCAGCATGACCTGATGATTCTTTCTGTTCAGATCGTGGGTCCTTGGAAAGTTAAATGTAAGCCAGATTTTGGTAAATCATGTCTTTCAGAGGTCAGGAGGGGGCTAGTAGGACTCTGGAGTTGATAGACGGAAACTTCTATTTGTGAATCTCTTTTCGTTGAGCCATGGATTTTTTTTATGATGGTTTATCTCTGATTTATTATACTTGGTAAATTCTTTCAGATTTGGCTGTTTATTTAACACTTTCTTAAAGCAAGGCATACACTTCAGTGCTTGTGAGAACTGGTTCTGAGGAATTGGAATACTTACTGCGACATGTCATCTTAATTTTGCATGGCACAAGTTTTTGTAAAACCGTTATTTTCCACAGCCAAACTGGTTTTAAACTTAAATATTCTATTTTAATTCAACCTAGAAAAGTACATTCACTCAGTGGTATTTTTTAAACCTATAATAGTGAATGTTTTAATTTATTTAAAATATACACTTAAGGGAAGGCCAGTTGGTGGTGTGGTGGTTAAGGCAGCGGGATCCCGCACAGGAAACTACACAGTTCAAGTCCTGGACCCAGCGGCTTGAAAAACATGTCAGCACATGTGCTACGTGCCTAAAATCCCAAAAGGAGAATAAAGGAGAAGGAATTATGTGGCCATGCCCTCAGAGGGTGCTTTCTCACCCTCCCCATCCCCATCTCTCTCTGGTGAGCACACACACCTTCTGGCAAAATATGTGTATATATCATTCGAAATCACATTTACAAAGTAATACTAATTTCTACTCTTACCAAGAGATAATTTGGTTGAAACTCAGTGTTGAGGGACCAGTAGATGGCGTAATGGCTACATCGCTGGACTCCCACGTAGCCGACCATATTTCGAGTCTGTTTAAAACTGGCAGCTTAAAACTCATTCTGGGCACGTGTGCGTGCATGACC